>NC_054743.1:66354448-66439262 GCF_018143015.1 Lytechinus variegatus | reverse complement strand
TTTCGACCAGAACAATTTTTTTTTGCTAATTTATGCGAAATTAATTTATGCATAGTTTTTATAAATCCAATTAAAACAGTAAATCTTTTCAAAATGAACAATTTTTTGTTCATTTTCGATTCAAAACAAAGAAATCAAATTCTTGGCATTTTTGTACCTAATTACCACAAATAGATATGCGCCACTTCAATTCTCTTTGATTTTTATGTTAAATCAACCATCAATGTATTTTCATTGCTAACTTTAACATGCTTTAAAAACCTGATCTTTGATCCCAAGAAACTTTTCTTTCATAACTTTGTCTTCACAAGCACCTTTCATTCTCTAAACACCGACTGCACCGACTGAATATCACACGTCAAAACCTTATGTTTCACATTAGACTACATACACCTCTCAACATTCACTTCAATCTCCATACGACACAATGGGGAATGATAGAGAAACAATAAACTTCAGCTGTAGTAGATCAGAATAGAATATATTTATTCACAACATAATAAATAAATCATGATCCAATGGCAATTCTTCTTAAACATACATAATACCCTATCAAGAGGTAATTTCCTCCTAATGTGATATACAATTTATTGAAAGTCACAAAATGTAAATTTATCTCATGGGTACGCTACAAGGTATAAATTTATCCCATGGGTATGCTACAAGATATAAATTTATCCCATGTGTATGCTACAAGATATAAATTTATCTCATGGGTATGCTACAAGATATAAATTTATCTCATGGGTACACTACAAGATATAAATTTATCTCCTGGGTACGCTACAAGATATAAATTTATCTCAAGGGTACGCTACAAAGTATAAATTCATCTCACTGGTATGCTACAAGATATAAATTTATCTCATGGGTATGCTACAAGATATAAATTTATCCTATGTGTATGCTACAAGATATAAATTTATCTCATGGGTACGCTGCAAGATATGAATTTATCTCATGGGTATGCTACAAGATATAAATTTATCCCATGGGTACGCTACAAGATATAAATTTATCTCATGGGTATGCTACAAGATATAAATTTATCCTATTGGTACGCTACAAGGTATAAATTTATCTCACTGGTATGCTACAAGATATAAATTTATCCCATGGGTATGCTACAAGATATAAATTTATCTCATGGGTATGCTACAAGATATAAATTTATCTCATGGGTACACTACAAGATATAAATTTATCTCCTGGGTACGCTACAAGATATAAATTTATCTCAAGGGTACGCTACAAAGTATAAATTCATCTCACTGGTATGCTACAAGATATAGATTTATCTCATTGGTATGCTACAAGATATAAATTTATCTCATGGGTATGCTACAAGATATAAATTTATCTCAAGGTGTGCTACAAGATATAAATTTATCTCATGGGTACGCTACAAGATATAAATTCATCTCATGGGTACGCTGGAAGATATCAATTTATCTCATGGGTACGCTGCAAGATATAAATTTATCTCATGGGTACGCTACAAGATATAAATTTATCTCATGGGTATGCTACAACATATAAATTCATCTCATGGGTACGCTAGAAGTTATAAATTTATCTCATGGGTATGCTACAACATATAAATTCATCTCATGGGTACGCTAGAAGTTATAAATTTATCTCATGGGTATGCTACAAGATATAAATTTATCCCATTGGTATGCTACAAGATATAAATTTATCTCATGGGTATGCTACAAGATATAAATTTATCTCAAGGTATGCTACAACATATAAATTTATCTCATGGGTACGCTTCAAGATATAAATTTATCCCATTGTTATGCTACAAGATATAAATCTATCTCATGGGTATGCTACAAGATATAAATTTATCTCATGGGTACGCTAGAAGTTATAAATTTATCTCATGGGTATGCTACAACATATAAATTCATCTCATGGGTACGCTAGAAGTTATAAATTTATCTCATGGGTATGCTACAAGATATAAATTTATCCCATTGGTATGCTACAAGATATAAATTTATCTCATGGGTATGCTACAAGATATAAATTTATCTCAAGGTATGCTACAACATATAAATTTATCTCATGGGTACGCTTCAAGATATAAATTTATCCCATTGGTATGCTACAAGATATAAATCTATCTCATGGGTATGCTACAAGATATAAATTTATCTCATGGGTACGCTAGAAGTTATAAATTTATCTCATGGGTACACTACAAGATATAAATTTATCTCATGGGTATGCTACAAGATATAAATTTATCTCAAGGTATGCTACAAGATATAAATTTATCTCATGGGTACGCTAGAAGTTATAAATTTATCTCATGGGTACACTACAAGATATAAATTTATCTCATGGGTATGCTACAAGATATAAATTTATCTCCTGGGTACGCTACAAGATATAAATTTATCTCATGGGTACGCTACAAGATATAAATTTATCTCATGGGTATGCTACAACATATAAATTTATCTCATGGGTACGCTTCAAGATATAAATTTATCCCATTGGTATGCTACAAGATATAAATTTATCTCATGGGTATGCTACAAGATATAAATTTATCTCAAGGTATACTACAAGATATAAATTTATCTCATGGGTATACTACAAGACATAAATTTACCCCATGTGTATGCTAAAAGATATAAATTTATCTCATTGGTGCGCTGCAAGATATAAATTTATCTCATTGGTATGCTACAAGATATAAATTTATCTCATTGGTATGCTACAAGATATAAATTTATCTCATGGATATGCTACAAGATATAAATTTATCCCATGTGTATGCTACAAGATATAAATTTATCTCATGGGTACGCTACAAGATATAAATTTATCTCATGGGTACGCTGGAAGATATCAATTTATCTCATGGGTACGCTGCAAGATATAAATTTATCTCATGGGTATGCTACAAGATATAAATTTATCTCATGGGTATGCTACAACATATAAATTCATCTCATGGGTACGCTAGAAGTTATAAATTTATCTCATGGGTACACTACAAGATATAAATTTATCTCATGGGTATGCTACAAGATATAAATTTATCCCATTGGTATGCTACAAGATATAAATTTATCTCATGGGTATGCTACAAGATATAAATTTATCTCAAGGTATGCTACAAGATATAAATTCATCTCCTGGGTACGCTACAAGATATAAATTTATCTCATGGGTATGCTACAAGATATAAATTTATCTCATGGGTACGCTACAAGATATAAATTTATCTCATGGGTACGCTACAAGATATAAATTTATCTCCTGGGTACGCTACAAGATATAAATTTATCTCATGGGTACGCTACAAGATATAAATTTATCTCATGGGTATGCTACAACATATACATTTATCTCATGGGTACGCTTCAAGATATAAATTTATCCCATTGGTATGCTACAAGATATAAAGTTATCTCATGGGTATGCTACAAGATATAAATTTATCTCAAGGTATACTACAAGATATAAATTTATCTCATGGGTATGCTATAAGATATAAATTTATCTCATGGGTATGCTACAAGATATAAATTTACCCCATGTGTATGCTAAAAGATATAAATTTATTTCATGGGTACGCTACAAGATATAAATTTATCTCATGGGTACGCTACAAGATATAAATTTATCTCAAGGGTATGCTACAAGATATAAATTTATCTCAAGGTATGCTACAAGATATAAATTTATCTCATGGGTACGCGACAAGATGTAAATTTATTTCATGGGTATGCTACAAGATATAAATTTATCTCAAGGAATGCTACAAGATATAAATTTATCCCAAGGGTATGCTAAAAGATATAAATTTATCCCAAGGGTATGCTAAAAGATATAAATTTATCTCATGGGTATGCTAAAAGATATAAATTTATCTCATGGGTATGCTACAAAATATAAATTTATCTCATGGGTACGCTGCAAGATAGAAATATATAAATAAATTTATCTCACGTGTATGCTACAAGATATTCATGTCATTGTCCCCTAAATAGCATTCCTGAGCATCTAAACTGGTTGCTATGATGTCTCTTCATAAGACTGGTGCCTGAAAATGAAATTGACCACTATCAAAAGTAAGGACAGAAGCTTTTCAAAAACCTTGGATTCTACACTAATTTTGAGGCTAATTATGTTTTTCATGGTTTAAAGAATCAATGGTCAAATGTCTGTAAAATCATGTTAACTTTTAAAACAATGAGCATGCATGCCAAGCGAAAATTCAACCCTGACTACCTGGTAGTTATAATTACTCTACAAATTCATAGTCATCTGAACTATAACTTGAAGGAAGGGATTCTTCACGACTTGAGTCTCCAAGGAACCAACACAGCCTCCTCGACACTCTCTCCATTGATCTTGCTTCATCGTCAAAAGTACCTGCAAAGCAATGAAGAAAATGCATTTTCATTAATCATGATTATTAGATTCACATTTTTCTTTAAATTTATGAAAAATCTTAAAATAAGCATCATTTTTATATTTTCCAATTAGTAGTATTCTCAACAAAATAACTGGAAATGCGATATCAAAATCAAATTACAATATATTTGGTTGTATCCCAATCTCTAATCAATATTCGATTATTTATCATGCATACCATAACTTTCCTAATTGTAAATAGCATAATATTGACTGGTTTTAATCAATAAAAGCAAATAAATTGCACCTACATAATGTAAGCTGAAAAAAGTATTTGCAAATTTAACCCAAAATTGTGTTTTTAGTCTGACATGGAGATATAAAACTGTCCCTAATGTTTTAGACTCATAATCTGGGGCCCGTAACACAGAACTTAGCAATGATCGTAGCACATTTTCCTACGATTGATTCCATTGACTACAATGCACAATCAGTAGTGAAAATCAAGCGTACGATCAATCGCTAACCTTTGTGTTACGGGACCCTGGTGTAACTATTTGTGAATTTGTTTTCCAAAGAAAAATGTCTTGAAAAATACAATGCGATAACAGCTTTCTTTTACAAATCTAAAACAAACAAGCTTCAGCGCCCATTTACTGAATATATTAATTTTCTACAAGAGTAAATAAATATATATATACTGTATATATATATATAGTGTGAAAGAAATGGATGAAGAGAACAATGGTAGGCATAGCTTAAATCAAGGTTCCCCAGAGCTATCTACCCTTTGGAAAAATTGGTGATGCCGAAAAAATGTCTCTGCTGGGTATTGAACCCGGGCCCCCAGCTTTGAACGCCAGTGCCTTAACCACTAGACCACAGAGACGGGTTAGTGGCTAGGGCGACCCCGATCCGATTGACCGTCAGACAGATTTTCGACACCCATACCAGTTATAATTTCCTTTTTCGAAATCTGTCTATCTGACGGTCAATCGGATCAGGGTCGCCTAGCCACTAACCCGTCTTTGTGGTCTAGTGGTTAAGCCCGGGGGGGGGCACTTACATTGATGAGTGGATACCATGCGTGACCAAAAAAACACGTTAAAAGGATGTCCTTTTCACGATAAGGCACGTTACGTACGTAACGTGATAAGGGTGTCAAAAACACAAAAATAATGTAAAAAGGGTATCTATTTCGCTAGGAAAATTACGTGTTTAGGGTCGAATTTGCGGGGATGATAAAACAAAATTAAAATGTTTTATAAAAGATGTCCTTTTTGCTCCAACACTTCGTGTTTAGAGTCCGATTTGCGCGAGGTGTAGAAGGTGGGGTCGTACTAAACCAAATAAGGTAAAGCCGACGACCGAAGGACCCGTACTATAAAACATTCCTGTACTTGTTTAGGGGTTCATTTCAGGAAATATTTGCCAAGAGTATCGTTTTGTTTCCAATACTTGTTAAGGGTAGGGTTTCACACGCAAATACTTGTTAAGGGGTGCATTTTCAGAATATGGAAATTACGTGTTTAGGGTGCTTTTCGAGACCCCATGGTCGCGCATGGTATCCACTCGTGAATGGAAGCAGCCCCCCCGGGTGGTTAAGGCACCGGCGTTCAAAGCTGGTGGCCCGGGTTCGTTTCCTGGCAGAGACATTTTTTCAGCATCAACAATTTTTCCAAAGGGTAGATAGCTCTCGGGAACCTTGATTTAAGCTACGCCCCCAAATAAAAGAGTTGCCAAAGCTGTAGTACGTGTGTAACTTCACACACACACACACACACATATATATATCTCATATCAGACCTCTATGACAACTTGGTCTATTGCATGAATGAAATGCACCAATATTTCGTTTTAGAGTGGTAACTCACCTGTATTTTGGACGAAACATGCAACTTCATCCTGTGGTTTGGTGTAAGTCTCCAGGAGTATTCTGTAACATGAACTCTCCTGTATAACTTTTGGGAGTCCAGGCACATCCTGTTGTCCTCCAACAATCAAATGCCGAGCTGTATGGGAAGAAATAGTACTTGTATAATTTGTACAATTATGCAGACAATGCGGTTAAGACCAAAAAAGCAGGCCTTGAATTGCAACACGTATAAGAAACTTGCAAGAAAAAAAAAATTGGGAATATTCACAGACATGGCCTTAGCTTTGGCCTTGCCAAAATGCAAAATTAACACATTGGCTTTTAAATCAAACAGTGCAGTGTTTCACATGGGATACTCTTATTTCAAATATTATTTATTGTGAATTCTTTGAACAGAAAAATTGTGCAAGTAGGCATTTCTCATTACTCCATAATTATCATAGGGTCATTCCATGCCAATTCACCCAATGAAAGTGCAATTTTGCACCCGACCCTCTCGGAATTCGTTGTAAATTGGTATACATAAAATTCACCATGGCCCAAGCACAAAACAAAAAAAATAGTCAAATCGGTCCATCGGTTCTCGTGCTACAGCCCGCCCTTTTCTCCTTGTTTTGACAAAAATGGGCGTGACCTTCAACTTTCAATGGCCATTGTGTCGTAACGTGTTGACCAATTTTCACGAAAGTGGTACCATTTAATAGGAAATTCAGAGAGGAATCCAAAACATGCATCAAATAATGTATTGGAGCGATTTATAAGGTCGTGACCCTTGACCTATTCTTTGACCTTGAATTTGACCCCGGACAAATAATTTTTTGACTTGATTTTCGTGTATGTTAATTATTTGTATGATATTGACAAAATATGTTAAAACCAATGGTGATATTTTATTTCTTCACCTTTAAAAACTCTTCCAAAGATATCATGAAATTTCACTCTAGTCCCACATACTGATATTCATGTTAGTAAAGTGTTCACCAGTTACATGATTTCTTCCAATCTTTAAGTCACAGTATGCAAACACATGATAAGAAATTAAGCTCATCAGTTCACAAATGAAACATTAAACATTTATGCTCATGAATAGGTATCTGTTTAGGCATTTTTATGTTCAGCAATATATATCATATATGTATATTAGGGATCCTTAAATAAGCATATACTCAACAATTTGATGATAAAAGTACCGGGTATTTATAAACACTTTACTAAGAAGAATATATACATATATGTTTTTTATTCCTCTCTGAATTTCCTATTAAATGGTACCACTTTCGTGAAAATTGGTCAACACGTTATGACGCAATGGCCATTGAAAGTTGAAGGTCACGCCCATTTTTGTCAAAACAAGGAGAAAAGGGCGGGCTGTAGTGCGAGAACCGACGGACCGATTTGAATAATTTTTTCTGTTTTGTGCTTGGGCCATGTTGAATTTTATGTATACCAATTTACAACGAATTCTGAGACGGTCGGGTGCAACCACTGGGTGAATCCAAATGGAATAACCCCATAATCATAAGTATAGAATTCCAAATACACCATAACTAACAAGAGACATAGTATTCTTCATTACTGCAACAGAATGTTTTGATTTCATAAAAAAACATGTATGTAAAATGAGTATGCATTAACATATTTCTAAAAATATATCAGATTTATTTACCATTTGAATCGTTTACAACAACTGATTCTGAAACTATCCTAAAACCACTTCTTTTCATGTGTGATATCCACTCAGCCGCAGTTGTTATGTTTTCAGTCAATGCTGCCAGCTGACTAGTTGCTCCTTTCACTTTGTTTACATGCTGTTTCAATCCCTTTGTTGATTTCTATGATAGGAAAAAGCAAAATAAGAGAAAAATTAAAATACAATATTTCATGAGTCCGGAGGGGAGAGGGGTAATAGTATGTGGTTGGCTGCAAAAGAATTGTTTTGTTTATGCATCTTGCAATCAAAACTGAATAGACACCATAACTGTCATTGAAATTATCAATTTGTTTCAAATCATTTAATTCCTTAAAAAGTGTTCAATACTGAATTCCTTTCCAATGTTTAGGGTGTGTTTTTTTTGGAGGGGGTGTGGCCAGGACAATGATTCTTGTACTGCGAGCCAGGAAGCACTTTACACTTGTTCTGAATTTTCGTGTTTATTGGACAAGATCATTTAAAAAACAATTGCTCACCGCTTCGATTACAGTAAGAACTACAGGACTTGTATGTAGTTCTTCCAAACTTGTATACTCTCCTCCCACAGTCTCCTCCGCCTCTCTGATGTAGTTCACAAACTCTTGTGGAATTGACTTCCTCATGTCCTTTCCTGAAAAAAATACATTGATACTGACTCAGTGCAAGAAATGAGCATGTGACATGAAATTAAATTAAGTTCTACCTTCTTTCAAGTCGGAGCAAGTAAAGCTAACATCTGCTTATTATGACCTCATTTATGTCGCAGTCCCTCCCACCCCAAGCTAACTGTTGAATGACTGTGGCCTTAGCACAAGAAAAACATAATAATGTGACACTGCAATCACATCAAGCATCAATGGAATACCACAAAGTGCCAGACATTTATATGTTTAAGTACATTAAGGATCAACAATGTGACTTTATTTAAAGAGATACTCCGGGCTGAAGATATAAGAGTAAAATTCACAGAGCAAAATGCTGAAAATTCGATCGAAATTGGATGACAAAAAACGAACTTATTGAATATCAAAGATTTGCAATCTTCTGGTAAAACAGTTCTAGAGTCGACATGTCTTCATGAATATTCAATAAGTAGGCTGATCTCACATCCCCACTTGACTTTCCTTTTTTCATGTTATTACATGAAATCATAATTGTTTTCATATAAATGTGTAAATGATGTATTCCATTATGATGAAAAAAGTTGCAGCAAGATATAACTTATGCACTTAATCAGTTGTTGTTTTAGTTCTTGGTAGAAATATTTTGAATGAACCTAATTTCATATAATAAAATACAAAAGAATAAGTGGGGATATCATTAACACTAAGACCTAATGTATATTAATGAAGACATGCCTCGAACGGTTTCACCAGAATAATGCAAATCTTTTAAATTCAATAACTTTATTTGTTATCCGATTTTGACAAAATTTTCAGCATTTTGTTCTGTGAATTTTACTCTATTGATTTATGAGTATATCCAGCCCGGAGCATCCCTACATGTACTCACTTTCATTCATTTTACCTTTTACCAATTATACTTTTGCCACTGATCCTGAACATTAACAATTTTTCAACTATTTATGGAATACATGTAAGTACCATTGCATTTAACCTACCAAGAAACTGCTCTAGTGCCGAGTTTTGAGTGTGCACTGGATAGCGCTCCACACACTCTTCCCAGGTTTTTGATTTAGTAAGTGTCTTCATCGTTCGCTGGAGTAGTGCCATACGCTTTATCTTAAGGGCCTCCCCCTTTATTTCTTTCGGCTGCAGCTCTCCAGCCACCAGTCTCGACAAGAGGTTGAAACGCTCACTTTCCGTCATTCCTTGCAGCTGTAAGAATATCTAACAGACAAAAAACATACAAAGAAAAGAAATAATGTATACTGTTTCAACCGTTACAGTGTTATCAATTGTGAATTCACGAGAGATTATTGAATCAACAAGAAAATCCTTAGATTACCCCCAAGGTTGACCGAGGTAAAAAAAGTTTCCTAATTACAACATAAAAGACTGTACTTTCAGAAATTTTAGTCTCTAGTGACAAAGTGAAATCATCTAATTGCCTCATGAACTTACAGATATCTTCATTGGTTTCCCTGTGTTCTCCAAATGAATCGCAAACAGCCTTGTTAACTTGGAGTAACAGCGTCTGCTGTAAAGAGCGAGCTGAAATAATGGTTCCAGCGGCTTCCTTCCCTGTAACCAAAATGAAGCAGAAAACTCTATTAATGTCACAATTTACTGCATTAAATATCCTCTAAAAAAAGAAGATGTACTTGTTTGGTAAGGGCTGGAATTTTGTTTTAGTGAGTTGTGATATTTTCTTCTTTGGTTATTATTTTTAAAAACTAAACCAATAATTAGAATAAGACAATCTGTTCACATATTCAAATTATCATAGTTTTAATTTGCTTGTAAACAAAGTATGTAACTTAGGTCTACTAATCATACTTAAAGACCCAAATTCACAAAGGTGGTTTTGAAAACCCACGGTTGAGTCCATGGTTTATGCAGATTTCCTGTATGAATTACGCTTATTCTACCATTAAAAAATTCCAATGCTGATGCGCACTTTTCCAGAGTGCGCCAAATTGACTCCTGTTGCCATGGTTATCCACGCTATATTTTATGCATGAGTCTACTGTTTTGAATAATGAGTCCACTCTTCAAACAGTGGACTCATGAATAACATAGCATATGTAAACATGGTAACAGGCGTCAACTTGAAGCGTGCATCACTATTGGATTTTTTTATACAAGCACCCGATAGTGCTAAATTAAGCGTAAATTATACAGGAAATCTACATAAACCATGGACTCTAACATGGGTTTTCAAAACCACCTTTGTGTATTACGGCCTCACATTTGTCACATGAACTACATGATATTAAGAAAAAAAAACTATGCGACATTTAATACATGATAACCTTTAGACTGAGAGGTTTTTATTTTAATTACTGTTACATTGCATTTTTCAATTAATTTCTCTACATGAAAAAAATAACTCACATCAACAGATGGTGATGACATGCAACCAAGAGCAGCAGCAGCCTGCTTCCTCCAGTCATCTTTGACGGTAGACGGTGGTTCATCCAAATCTTCATCTAAGTCGTGCAATGTGAATAAAAGCCTACGACACATCTTCACCTTTCCTTCAAGGTCTGGAACTTCATCTCTTAACAGACTTTGGTGTTGCTGAAAAGTAGCACCCACTTCCAGAGCCTCAACTTCACTAAGTCCAGCATGAACGTTGACCATGCATCTGTTGTAGTGAGCAAACCTAGTGCAATATTCATTGAGATAAAAAAGGTTTAACTTTAAAAAGAATGCATACACTGACTTTATACTTTCAAGACTCAAGCATCTTTTGAGACCAAATTTCTGATGTTATTCATCATTTTGTAGCATGTAGACCCAAAATCGCTCTAAAACTTGATTTTGTGTACACAGTAAATGCAATGAGTTATCTCATCTTATATTAAGATATGATTATTCTAACTTTCATTAACTGAAACAAATTGATTTTAGCATAATTATGCTGACATTTATTGCATAAAGCACAAAACAAATTTATAACAAAATGAAATACATAAGAAATTTATTTTAGTGAATTAAAACAAAAAGCATGATTAATACACAAATTAGCAGAATAAATTCATTAAAATAAATTGTTGTTTTATTTTGAAGAGTTAACCACAACCTTGCAGATTATATCGCACACTACCATTAAGCAAATTTGTGTGGTGCTTGTGTTACCCCCCCCCCCCCCAGAAAAGGGGAAAAAACATCCTAGTCTGGCTAGAGTTGAGTACTGAAAAAATCTGAATATGTACAAGAGTATACGTAAAATTAAATTTATAGTGAGAAGCCTAAAATTGAGAAATCATGGTAATTATGCCTTTTTTAAGCATAGCTCTTTCAAAAGAGGTAAAGCTTCACACACAGTGTATGCAAATCTTTTATCTTTATGTTCTTGGAGTATAGGCCTACTGTCGGCAACAATATTTCTACATATAAACACTGATAAACACTAAAGTGGTTACCTTTCATTGTCAGCCAGGTCTACGATTGCCTCCCACAAGCTGTAGCCACCTAGTAAGAAGTATTCAGCATCCTCTCCGTTTTCCTTCATCCAATGTTCATCGTGCACCATCACAGGTAGAACTGGAATATGATGGTGTGGGTTTGCTCTCAGTTCTGATTTAAAAGACTCGACTTTTGCAGGGTTACTTGTGACTAGGGTATAGCCAGGTGGTGCCTTTCGTATCAAGGAGATGGGTACTTGAATGCATCCTGAATTTAAAGATAAATGAATAATATTAACAATTCTTTGTTAAATACTTTCTATCAAACACAAGCAAATATACAAAGCCAGATCTAGGAATAGACAACAACCGTTGTAATCAAACCATACTCATAACATGCTTTTGAATGCCTTTTTTCAAGTGTGGAGTGAACAAAAGAGAAATTTAGATTTCCTGATAATGATATCTCAATACGTTTTGTGGATATTGCACTAACATGTACACATGTTGCTGTTGCAAATTCCTTTGTCTTTCCCACATTTTTTATCAGCTAATTCTTATTCAAATAACATGTTAGAAATATCAAACAAAATTTTTCGTTTTTCAAAACGTTGATTTGGGTTTTTATATGAATTTGCAAACAGGATTAAAATATGTAGGCAAAATGTTGCTAATCATGAAATAACAAATTACTGTAAGGCCTCACAGCAGCTGGTTTTGAGCTTTCGAGAATCTCCAAGACTCTTTTGAGTTTAGCAAAGAGCATGAAGAGAGAGAAAGGGGGGGGGGGGGGGGGGCATCAGTAAGTACTAGAAATAATCTGATTTAAAGTGATTGGTCAACATTGGTTTGACTTTTAAAAAAATCTGAGCTAGAAGGTCATACTTGTCACCTGTGTCTGTGATATGTTCCAAAAATGAAGCCCAGAAAAAATTGCGTTCGAAATGATTATTTAGTGCTTCAAAAATTGAAATATAAAGTGACCGGAAACACCATCTTAATTTCATCCCATACACTTATGTGTACTGTGTCTATATAAGACGCCCATTTACAAAATCAAGGTTTGCCTTGTAGTTTTGGCTTTTCATTCTCAATAACGGTTGTTTTCAGGGTTTATTAGTTCTAATACATGCACTTGTACAAATGTTTCATCTTGGTTTGAGAATTTTGTAAATCGGCTGCTCACAAAGTTAAACAATACCTTTAAATTAAAATGACCCCATTGAAAAAAAAAGAATTAATCACACTTAAAATATTGATTTGTTACATGAATTTATTTAGTTCTGCTCGAAGTTTAATTAATATCAATTTTGATGTTCATACCTTTATACTTGTTATCAGGTTTGGAAGCATTCCTGGATGATTTCACACGCTTCCGCTGTTGGTAGTTGCTTCTTTTCTTCAGGTATGGTGTTGAATGGAGAAGAGGTTGCAAATTCCCCTCGAGATTGTCCAGATCCACACCAAACTCCTCACCTAAAGAATCTGTGTCTAGGTCACCGACTGGCATCTTAAGTGATGCTCCATCTGAAGTTCTCATCTGTTGAAATAAGAGAAAATTGGATGATCAGGCATATCTCTCTGACTATCAACATTCTATTCTGAGTAAAACATATTCCCTATGTGGGCAATTCCACTGCCAGTCGCATAATTAGACTTTTATGCGACAGCTCTCTTTGGGGTTGTTTAGTTTACAAAAGTTATATATCATCGGAAAGGAAATTTCATGAGCAATCCAAACATGGTAATTAATGAATTAAAATAATTAAAGGTAGGGGCAAAGAAAAATGGACATTTCAATTGAATTACATTTGGGGTACTAAAATCATGTACAATGTAATAATTCATGGTGCAATGATTACAGAAGTAATCAAATCAATTATTTTGAAATGATCTTTGATATTGTTGTTATGGAAACAGACATGTCCCAAATAATAATCATATTGACAGAACGAAAATATTACTGGGGGCAAACTGCAAAAATCATAAATTTTATTGTTTGGTACATGTAGGAAAACCATCTCGCAATCCATGTGATAGAAAACAGAAATAACATTAAGAATTAAAGGACAAATCCACCCCAACAAAACTTCATTTGAATAAAAAGAGAAAATTTCATCAAGCATAACACTGAAATATTCATCATCAAAATTGTATGTAAAATAAGAAAGTTATGACATTTTTAAGTTTTGCTTCATTTCACAAAACAGTTATATGCACATCTCGGTCAGTATACAAATGAGGGAACTGATGACATCACTCACTCACTTTTTCTTTTGTATTTTATCATACGAAATATGAAATTCCTCTCTGAACACATGGAATTCCATTATTTTAACATTTTGTGCTTCAGGCAAGGGGGTCCTAATCATCAAATTCATTAAAATTGAAATATTGTACAATACAAACAATAAAAAACAAAAGAAATAGTGTGTGAGTGATATCATCAAATTTCTCATTTGGATGTACCTGGCTCGTTCATATAACTATTTTGTTCAAAATAAGCGAAACTTTGAAATGTCATAACTTTCTTATTTTACATCCAATTTTGATGACACTTTCATTATTGTGCTTGTTTGATTTTTTTTCAATCAACATTTTTCTGAGTTGGACATGATCTCTAAGAAAATTCTGTCAGACATGACAAATTTCACACATAGCTGATTAGAAGCTTCTAATACTAAAAAAAAAATTGTTTTAGATTTAAAGAAAATATATGGCTCCTCATTTTTTTAAATATTGCAATGAATCATTCTATATTCAATTGACAATATCAATTTAAATGTACATGTAAACTTTTTTGTTTTGTTTTTCAAGTATAAATACTAGCTCACAACCAATATCATTTTGCTAGTATTACCTCTTAAAAACAAGGGAAGGGGTAAATGATCAATTGATAGGTAAAATGCAATTAATCTTGTACATGTATACATTAATTTAAACAAATGCATTTATGGTAACAATTACAAAAAAGGGATTTCATACAGATTCCAATAAAATGGCCATTCTATAAATCCTGATGAAATTATCACTTTTCAATTTCATATCAGAATGAGTAAGAGAGAGAGAGTGAGGGAGTGAGATAAAAAGTCCATCCTTTCACTAGTTCTAGTGTCCAAACTAGGCCCAATCTACTAGATCTACATAGGCCTAAATGAAATTAGGAATAAAATATTAAACTTAAAGGTGCAGGCCTAACGTTAGACTTAGAGCTCGATCTAGCCCTAGCCTAGAAAAAATTCATCGGATAATCATCGGTCTGTCCAGACCTGAGAATTTTATTGAGTCCCTCTCCGACTTACCTCAAAGACATCAGAGTTCCTCTTGATCCCTGTGAGCTGTCCAAACACCTTCCCCGTCCGCTTCGACTGAGCTCTTCTTCCATTGACAAAAACAAAAACACCATCAGTGCCTTCACTCCCTGATGAACCGGCGCTGGAGTTGCAGTCAGACGACGACCCCCCGGCCCCGCCTGATTTCCCGAGCCTCCACGTGCTGGTGGCCTTGGCTGAACGGTCTTGTTCCATTGTTTACAAACAAATTGTCTAGAGGCTTAGAGCCAAGACGATACACCTGGGCCTCGGCCTCGCGATCCCGAGCGTAGTCGTAGAACTTGTAAGTTGTACTTGTTCAGGTAACACAGTTACACTACGGTAATCAAATTATTCAACAATCAATCCACTAATAAAAATTTGGCGACTCGTTATAGTAACAATAATTGTGGCAAATCGGTGTCTGAATTTGAAACTATTTTATAGTCGAGACGAAATCACGGTGCGTAAACTTTAGCTGTACGAATGGATATATGACAAACCGATCGATCATTTGAACAGCGCGCGTTTGACCAGCGTACGTCGGGCTGGCTTATTAGCATAATCCGAAATGACGCATTGCCATTGGATGGACACTAATTACCTTTACTATATAATCTACGCTGGTACCGGGTGCAAAGTGTGGGGATCTGGCCTGCAATCGCCTAGGCCTTTAAAAAAAAAAATCCTACATCAATTTCCCCCGTGCTAATTTAGGAAAATATCTATCCTTTTAGATATTTATGCATTTATTATGTTCTGTATTGTGTATTAGTCATGTGTGCTCTATAGGTACCCAATCGTAGCAAAACGCTAAAATTTTCATCAAAATCTGATTACTTTTCTATTTTATCAATCATGGGCATGGCACAGACAGTCCTGATGTCCCTGCATGCATGTCATAATATCCCAGTCCCTAGATTTTTCTTATTTTTCATGATCGCAAATGTTTTCATAAACATTAGTCTCAATTTATAACCCCAGCCATTGTAAGATCAGACGGTGGCGAAACTACACCCCCCCCTCATCGGCTGCCCCCCCCCCCAAAAAAAAAAGAAAAAAATGGAGAAAAGAGAAAAGAGGAAGAAAGGGGAGAAACGTAGTGGGAAAGAAGAAATTATTATAAGCGGATAAATGCGACCGGAACGGCGTAACAAAAATATGCGAAGCTTTGGCAGTGTTTGGAGCGGATTTCTTTGTTCTTTTTCTCAATAAGACAAAAATGTTATGCCTTGGAACGGAAATTTGAGTGTAAAAATGGGGGTCCCCTCCGCGGCACATACCATTATATACTATGTGCCACCCCCCCCACCCCGGGGATGCGCCACAGATCATGAATGATCCAGTAATTACATTAATCTGGCGTACAGATTGGGGGAATGTATTAGGAGGCATGACCCCCAATTTATATAGAATGCATGGTAATTTTGTCTTGCCTCAACTTTGAAAAGCGGAAGAAGGAATAAAAAAAAACAGGTTTGGATCGAGTCAAACATATCTGGTCATTTATTTGGCTCACTTAAATTTGTATGTGTTTAAATGATATTCCAAATAAAAAAAAATCCTATAGACTCTTTCAATGGGCACATATTGACTAAAAAAGGCAGGGGCACTAACTGTCCGCAAAGCCCCCCCCCCCCCCCCCCCCGGAGCGCGGCTTTCAGGTCAAGACTGTATAGCCAGCCTCATGTTTAGTCGCGTTTGAATGGCGCGTGCTACTTCGGGCTATTGGCGCTATCAGCAAGAGACCAGCGCCAGGCCCACCTGGCCAGCTATGTAACAGTATATTGGACCGGTGCATGAGGAGCAAGAAATCATATAACGTTCTGGGCCAGACCAGGCCACGCCGCGGGCTGGTAAAACTTTGATCACGACTTTGCCTATAGCTGCATGGTTATTCTTTTCCCGAAAAAATGACAAGTAAAAAAGAGAGGGTTTGCTATTGATATGAGTTATTTTTAATTCAATTTTGACAAGCAAAAAAGGAGAGTTAACAAATATAGGTCGTTTGGCTACATTTTTCCACGTTCAACCATTGGCGGCGGAAGCCAAAAAATTTAGGAGGGGACAACCAAAAATTTTTGGAGAACCAAAAAAAAAAGTTCCCAAAAATTTTAGGGGGACGTACGAAAATAAATTGACAAGCAAAAAAAAAAAAAAAAAGTCATCAACAACAAATTTAGGGGGGACCGTCCCCCCTCCTCAAATTTAGGGGGGGACACGTCCCCCCCGCTTCCGCCGCCTATGCGTTCAACACCTACCAGAATTCTAGGGCGCGCTCACTATATATGGAAAATAATACACGCAGGAGAATAGAGACAAACACGGTGTGGACGCCCCCCCCCCAAAAAAAAAAATCTTTATTTTGTCCAAAAATAATTAAAACCTAAACGAAACACTTTTCTTTTCCATACACAAACTTTGCTTCGCGCTCCAGCGGCTCCACGCGGGAAAACTATCAAAATTGCCTTCCCCTTTCCAGTACCTACCTAGGATTTTCCAAGGGGGCCTGGGGGGCAAATTCACCCACAAAAAAAACTTGCCAAGCAAAAAAAAAGAGGAAAAAAGGTCTTCAACCGCAAGTAAAGGGCAGAATAAAATTGGCAAGCAAAAAAAGTCACCCTCCACTGTCTTAGGTCGTCAGGGATCAGTTTTTACTCGTCAGGGGGCAGTCTGCCCCCCCCCGCTTAGGTACACTAAAGCCCCTTTCCCACACTTTTTTGTCCTAACGGACCCATTTTCCCCTCCCCGGTTATGCATGAGAATAGAATATTTTTGTCAGAAATATAAAATGTACATGGGTGTAAAGAAAATATATGAATATCTTTTTCATAATTACGAATTTGTTCTTTTTCAACGTTTGCTTCTAACATTGTTTAATTGGCTCTCTCGATCTTTGAGCTCAATTCATGTTACATCTATCATCAGTGGCGTACCGTGGGTCATGGCATTGGGGGGGGGGGCACCAGCAAAAATTTTGAGTCACTAAGTGAGCGCGCGAAGCGCGCCCAGTTGCTGGGTATTCTGACCTATTAGAGACATTTTAAGGACAGTGCCATCAAACGGAAATGTCTCTCACTGGTCAAATAATGCGAACGCGAAGCGCGAGCTTAAAATTTTTTGTATTCAGACCTAAAAAAGGACATTGTAATTAATCTTTTGTTATTATGATACGTACGTGTCTCGCTAAATAATGCGAGCGCGAAGCGCGAGCTGAATTTTTTGTAAATATTGACCTCCAAATAGAAAGATTTTAAGGACTATATTCTAGGAATCCATTAAGATTATACACATCTCACCGTAGTAATCTAATGCGAGTGTCAATAAGCGCTTGCTTATTTTGTTAGGATTGCATCTAAACATGCACATAAAGCATTATGATTAACATACCCATCTCACTAATCAAATCTTGCGAGCGCGAAGAGCGAGCTGAAAATTTAGGAAATTCAGAACTGAAGAGGGGCTTTTTAAGGCTTGTTCGTAGAAATCCACGAAGACCATACATAGTTTACTAACCAAATGATGCGAGCGCGAAGCGCGAGCTGAAAATTTTTGATATTCAGATTAGAAAAAGGGACATTTTAAGGACTGATTCTAGGAATTCATATTTCACCAATCCATTACTGCGAACGTGAGCACGGACAGGAAATGTTTTATAGTAAGACCTTAAAATGGGGCAATCACTATAAGTAGTCATGAAAAAGAAGCATACTATTGTACATAAAACAATAATATTAAACTCGAAGTGCGAGGAAATGTATTTGGCAGTTTGGTGTATATTGACTTGCAAACGGGAGGTTTTAGTATAGCATGATTATATTTCTCGGTATTATACAGAAAATGCGAGCACCAGGAACAATGAAGACATAGGCCCTGAGCAAATTATGTCTTATAAAGTTATGAAAAAAATGTTTCTTATGTAATATAACATAACATAATTATGATATAATATAACATTATAGTGAACGGTAAGGTCTTCTTTCCCACTACGTTTCTCTTCCTTTCTCCCTCTTTTTCTTCTTCTCTCCGTTTTTTTTTTGTCAGCCGATTGGGGGGGCACATGCCCCCCATGCCCCCCCGTAATTACGCCACTGTCTATCATGTTCGTTATTCTGTACAAACAGTTAAACTCAATAGTTTTTAGATCGGTATATAAGATTTAAACAAAATATGGGTTGTGCTAAAGTTGCGCTTGCAATGATTGATTGTGTATATACGTGCGAATATCAAGATCACTTAATTTTTGAATTTCCTCTGGTATTTCCTGTGCTCATAATACCAATGAGAAGAATATGCTCATATAGTATTCAAATTTCAATCCGGGATCCTTACAAGACACATACTTGTACCCAAAAATAGCTCTTCGAATAGCCGACCGGGAAAATGTGTTGATGTGTCCATGATGTGACTGATCTGTATACCGCCTCGAGTCCCCTTCCCATGTAAAAATTTTCGTCATTTTTATCACCACATAATCTTGCGGCGGATATTTCTCTCTCTCTCTCTCTTTTTTAATGAGAACGTCATTAAAAATCAATCAACAACAATACAGACGCGATTTTAGGGGGGGCTTCAGTCCCCAAAGCCCCCCCCCCGAAAAAAAAATCGACCACAAAGAGAAAAAATAGATATAGGCCCTGTTCGCGTGTGTATTGACAAATGCATTATTCTATTTCCATGTCGTCAACTGCTCTAAAATCAAGGCTTTTATATGTTATTCAAATTCGAAAGTTTCTTTCTCGTTCGGTTGCTCCCTCGCCACATGACATCTAAATGCAGGGTGCGAGACTATAGGAAGGCGACGATCTCCTGCAAGTACTAGTAGTATAGACTGCCTTGCAAGCGCTTGCAACTTTTTTTGCCAAACTAACCTCCCTAGTATTGCTAGTATACTTCAACCAGCACGAATATTATAATAGTCAACTGTGTTTTGTCAAAAGTGCTCAGAATTTTAGTAAATTTTTGGCATATTTTTTATATAGAAAATTGCTCTGTCGCTATTTACTCCCTGATTGAGGCTTAACTTATGAAAACAAATAGTTTAGACAAGAGTCAGGACTGTCCATCCATCTTTCAGAAGACGAGATGGATTTGAGTGTCAAAAAGAATTCGGCGCGCCTGGGTGCATATACAGGGTCCCGTTTTATAACGACTTGCTATGATAATTCTACAAGTAACTATCATCCAATTAAATTGAAGGATTTCAGTAGCTTTAAAGCCTTTAATCTGTTATTCGAAAAATTGTTATTACTTTAAAACAAGTGTTATGAAACTGTTACAAGAATTTTGCAAAAAAAATGAAGCACATCGAAAAAATGACAATTTTCATATGTTTAAATAGCATTATTTTGCCACGTTTGATGGTTTCTCTGTAGCACTTTCAGATGTTTTATTAAACACATTCTTTTGCAATGGATTTATAAATATTTCATTTTATCAAAAAGGGCAAGGCAAATCGACACTCAGGGCAGTGATCGTTGCTCTAAAACAATGTTGTACTTTTATTTGGATGTCACGGTGCTCTAAATGCTAGATGTCACTTTTTTAGAAATTCTCACTGGTCACACCATTCCTCGTAATATTTTTTCCTGCCATGTACAGGGGCCGCGGAACCGAGGGGGGGGGGGGGGGCTGGGGGCTTCAGCCCCACGTTTTTTCCCAAAACCGTGTACAAAAACGTAAAAATTACCATATGATTGTGATTTATAGCATGGTCACCCCCCCCCCCCCCTCCCCACTTTGAAAACGTACTGCTCAGCGGCCCCTATACGTACCTTTTAATTTTGAGAATATCACTCTTGAACAAAAAAAAACGCCTGGAAAGATCAATATAACTCTACCCATAAGCAGCAATTATGTAATAAACCACTATAGAAAAATTCTCAATCCCCCCCCCCCCCACAAGGTGAGATACAGCTGGCCTATACCCCGGGCCTATACTTTGGTCAACGAACACAAAAGAATGCGATCTACCACAAAAAGCCATTTGTGTGTATCGTTGGTTTGTTTGTATACAAAAGCCACGTGCGTTAAGCACCTGTGTGTATAACCATGACCGATCAATGGGTATGGGTACAGCCCATAGAGTAAAATACGTGTTTAGGTTTATATAACTCTATGGTACAGCCTGGGTTTAGTGCGCACAGCTACCGGTACATTTGTTTGTAAACAAAACCACGTGTAGCCGGCCTGGAGCTGCTTAATTGGCACCCTCCCATTTTCTTAGATTTATTTTGATCCAGCTCATGTCAAGCTATTTTTTTCTTGGTGAAGATGGTTAACTGCGTTGTTTGTTACAACAAATGATAGCAATGTCTATGAAGAGAAAACGAATATACGACGGTGACGAAGCACGGCAGCTTTTTGAAGCGCTGTATTTTACAGACCCCGCAACGACTGACACCGGCACCGAGTCAGAGTCCGCGTCCGAGACTGGTCTTAGGCTCTGCCTGAGCTCTGACTCAGAGTCCAACACTAGTTCCGATGATGATGAGCATAGTCTTGGACATGGACAATCAGCATCATCTACGATCACCAACATCGTCAGTCAGTCAGAAGACGTCACTGATGATAACGAGGTATGAAGCCACAAATACATTGTAATACTAATAGTATACATTGGCCTATTAATTATTGCAGATCAGGGGACCGTTTCATCAACATTTTGTCTGACAAGTTGTAAGATCTGACAACTTTCTTTAATTCTGATTGGCTGAGAGGCACTGTTACTATAGTAACTGTCTGATAAAATGGGACTTGTCGGATAAAACTTACAACAACTTCCAAGTTCTTTCAAAGTTTCATGAAACGCTCCCCTGGTCTAACTATCTTTAGGCCTAGATCTAAATTCTAAGTTAGAATAGATCTAGGTCTGTACTATTATAGAAAAACAGGCATGTTTGGGCCAGGTGGGAGGGTAGCAGGGGCGGATCCAGCTCCAGCAAATAGGGGAGGGTGGCTTGAATTTTTTTTCACCCATTTTTCCTCGATCCGCTGCTCAAAGAGTCGAAAAGTTGATTTTTGTGCCCTTTTTGTTTGTTTCTTTGAAGGGGTTGTCTCGGTGGCGTAATGAGCCCAAAATTTTGAGGGCTTGATTCGACATATCGCATAAATAAATTAGAAGTTGCGAGCAAAAATGTCAACATTGTAATTACAAAATTAAAAAATCAAGTTTGTCATAGACTTTGACATAAAATTTTAGACCTATATTACACACTTATCCCTTTTCTCCCCATTTTCTTGGTCATGAAAGGGGGCGGGGGCATAATGCTGATGGGCCCAACAGTCATCTCTTAGCTTTATTTTCATGAAACAAAATTAAGAAATGTCATAATCTCATAAGCCCTATTTGAATAGCGTGAGCTTTACATTTTTTGAATTTTCATGTATTTTGTCCTGAAAATTTAACATTATGGCAATGTTTGTGTATTAGATAATGTAACTAGATAATTACTGCGAGGGCGAAGCGCGAACAGAAATTTTTATTATGGGTTCTAGCTTGATTGAAAAGGGACCTGTTACAGTTATTAAGGTGATACATATTTAAACATTTAGATAATGCGAACATTTTTTTACATTCTGACCTTAAGAAATTGTCAAAGTTGGAAAATTCTCAGCACTTTTTTAAATAAACGGTATAGGTATAAAAACTAAACAATTGAGATTTTTTTGAGATTTCAGACCTTAAAATGCGCATGTTTTGTAAATCATGAAAAAGAAAGTTCCTACATTAATAATGCGATGTGAGTGCAGACTGGATAATCCTAGCACGTTTTGAATAAAGGTCAAGCTGCATATCTCAACAAACATGTGCGCGCGTTTTTGTTATCCGATTTTGATGAAATTTTCAGCATTTTGCTTTGTGAATTTTACTCTTTTTACTTAGATATAACATTTGAGCCTGGAGTATCCCTTTAATGGATTGTAATCATGCTCTTAAAGATAGGCTTATCCTTAGCCCCTGAAAAGAATGATGATGAAGAAAGAAAATATTTCATGCTTTGTACAGTCAAATATTTTTGTTATGGGTAGGCCTCACCCACATAAGCAGATATGCCTAACATGCTTACACCATATAAATCCTTGGAAGTTGTCAAACTTACAAGCATTCTGAAAAAAAGTCACTGAAGTTTATTACAAATTTACACTTAAAAATAAACCAAGAGCTTCAGACTCAGTATTTTGGTTGTTCCGCTGAATTTTATCTTGGCTCCACTCACCAATAAATGGTGGGAATTGTTAAGCAAATCCCCAGAAACAACAGTTATTCTTGTCTAATTTTGATCATTACTGATGTCTAAATCATTGTGAAATCTGTGACTAGGTTTATGGATGCACAGTGAGTGATGCAGTATAAGTCTAAGTTGTAAGCTGCAATTATTCTTCTTATACTGTAGGTAATAAATTCTGAACTGGAATTAATATCTGAGTGGTTTTATGCAAAAAAAATGATAATTAATCTTGCCAAAACCAATTATATGATTTTTAGTAATTTATGTTTACCAGATAGTCTTTCAATTAGAATGTGCAATACAGATATTAAGAGTGTATCGTCATTAAATTTTTTAGGAATAACAATAAATAATAAGTTTACATTGAAAAATCATATTGATAATCTGAGCAATAAGCTTGCCATAAATATAGGGATTATGTATAGATTAAGATCATGTCCCAAGGAGATTTTAAAACTGATGTATTGTGCCATTATATATCCATACCTCAATTATGGTATTCTAGCATGGGGAAGGGCAAGTAGCATTCACATTTATAGATTATATATTTTACAAAAACGTGCAATAAGAATCATGTCTCATGCTCCTTATCTTGCCCATACGAACCATCTATTTGTTGAATTGATGTTTTAAAATTTTATGATATTCATGCATTTCAAATTCTTATATTTATGTATTTATGTAAAAATAACCTCTTGCCAGATTATATCAAAACATTCTTTAAGTTCAATAGTGATTTCCATGGATACAACACAAGAAATGCAAAGGATTTTCATCTATCTAAGCCAAGACGCTCATCTTTTAAAAACTCAGTTTTATTTCAAGGACCACAACTCTGGAATTCTGTTTCTGTAGATGTTTCTTATAATGTATGGATTTTTATGAGCAAATAAATTGAAATTGAATTGAATAACCAATGCTATTTTTTACATATTCATTTTAGGTAGGACTTGAAGTGTTCAATTTGAAGAGGCAAGTGAAGGCAGGTCATTCAAGATTTCAGCTCCAAACAAGTGAAGCAGAACTTCAATCAGGTAGGCCCACGGTGTGTTGGCCACTGTTATGGGTATTGTGTACCACATTTTTGAATAACATTCAAATGTTAAAAGAAACCTTTTTATGATTCCGCTATAAATTTCAAGCTTATCTGCTCACAATGCCGGTCTCCTGCGTTCATTAATTATTTTTATTCAATAAGTAAAGTTTATGCTCACATCGTTGTTTTGTATTCATTGTGTAATATGACTATTGTTTATGTTATTGATTATTTTATATATATGGCATATCATTAAGTCACATTTTATATTTATTATTTAGATACAGAAATAAAAACAAGAAAAGAAACAAATTACTGTAGATTTACACAATGTACTTGGTAAAGCTACATTTACCAATTTTACACGGAAACTATATTACTGTATTTATTATTTTCACTTACTACCTGACAAAACTAAAAAAGTAGAAGTTGATGATCAACACTTTGTGCAGATGGGGGGGGGGGGGGGGGGGGTGCTCTTGCCAAGACCAATAGAAAAAAAAAAGGAAAGATAGAATTGTGAAATATATTTTTTTCTTAATATTTTGTCAAATTATCTGCTCACTCGCAACTTTTTTTTGAGTTTTACACTAATACACCAAATCTAGCTCCGTCTAAGTTTTTGGCTCATTGTGCTGGTGATGATTATATATGATAAGATGATCTTTGAAGGTTTCCATTGAAACCTTGGTTATATGATAATTGGAGTATATATCCAGGAATATCAGGGGGATTCATGGCTGTAAGCAAAGAAAGAAAAAATGGTTACATAGTATATAAATAACTTTTATCTGAATACTAAAAATTGGTTATTAGTGATCAATTAAGTTTAACTTTGAACATGTATTATGTTAACTGGCATTCCACTGATAATTAGACAAGTTAACTTTAGTCCAACAGATTTTTTGATGAAATGATTGTTAGGTTTAAAGTTGATGGACAAAATGGCATGAGACTAAGTGAAGGTAGCCAATGGGAAGTGTTGCACACTGGCAGTAGACAAATTGGCAATTTACTGTTGTGCACATGTAAAAATTTTATTTAATGTATTCCACTGTACATTAATCAATTTAGTTTGGAAAGGCATGATATACACTTGTTTTAAAAGCTTTAATTGTGTCACCACAAACTTGGCCTCAATAGCTGTTAATTATATTAACAGGCAGTAGTGTCAAGCAGATACATATACATGTAAGTGCATTGATTTTTAATAATCTGCAAGCAGTGTTTAGAGTGAAAACAAATGTAGCTCTATGTGTAGCAGCTATTGTACATGTAGTTAAGTGTTTGGGCTTTAGGCCTAACAAGTACACCTGTTCTATTGTCTTCTTATTAGTTGCCATCCTGTTTTCTTAACTAATCCTCTGCCAGTGGATAGTCTATTCATCTTGGCTCTATTGTTCTACAAGTGGCTCTTGAGTGTACAGTATAGCTGTACTATAGACAACCATCTACAGGGAATTGCATGTACATGTACATATAGCTCCCAATATACATGTAGCTGCTCTTCCAGCATCAAATTAAAAATTGGATTGATGTTTCTAACATTGATCAAAGTAACATGTCATGTCATATTCTCCAAAGAAGAGAACAGAAATTCACATGTAATGGGAGTGTAATTTATCAACCAATTCTTAGCTCATTCGGCCCGAAGGGCAAGATGAGCTTATGCCGTCGTCTGTTGTCCGTCCACAATTTCAAAATGCTACTTCTTCGCCATTTCAAGTCCGATTTCAATTCTGTTTGCTTTATATGATAGCACTAGGTGGGGGATTCAAAACCTCTACACAGAATTTTAAAATTCATTAAATATGCTAATTTATACACATTTTTAAAAATTCGGTTGACCAATTAATCTTTTGCTTCGATCTGGTAGAGCTTAATGAAGTTCACCAAACTTCTACACAGAATTTTGAAATTTTTGACCAGAACAATTTTTATGCTAATTTATGCAAAATATATTTTTAAAAATTTGCATAAATACTTCTTCTTCATTATTTGTTGACTGATTTTGATTTTATTTTCTTCCATCTGGTAGAGCTTCATGAGGTCCACCAATCTTCTACACAGAATTTTGAGATTTTGACTAGAACAATTTTTATGCTAATTTATGCGAAATTAATTTATTCATATTTTTAAAAATTCACATAAAATGCTTTTTCTTCTTTAATTGTTGACCGATTTTTACTTTTTTTTCTTCCATCTTGTAGAACTTTACGAGTTTCACCAAAATTCTACATAGAATTTTGAAATTTCTGTAGAAAATTACTTATGCTAACTTATTCATAAATCACAGAAAATGCCTCTACTTCTTTATTTGATGACAGATTTTGATATTTTATCTTACATCTGGTAGATCTTCATGAGGCCTCCAAAACTCTACACAGAATTTTGAAATTTTCAGTAGAAAATTGTTCATGCTAATTTATGCGAAATGTATTCATAAATCACAAAAAATGTTTTTCTCGATTTTTTGATCAATTTCAATGTTATTTGCTTTACATGATAACTCGAGGTGGTGATACAAAATTTCAACATAGAATTTTGAAACTTATTAAATATGCTAATTTATTCATATTTTCAAAACTCACAAAAATTACTTATTTATTTGTTAATTAATTTTGATTATTTTTGTTCCATCTGAGAGCTACATGAGGTTCACCAAGGTTCTACACAGTGTTAAGAAAATTTGACTAGATAATTTATTATTAATACCTAATTCATATGAAATTTATTCATAGATCACAATTAATGCTTCTATGTCATTTCTTCATCAAATTCAATTCTATGAATCCTCAATCTATGTCACCAATATAATTCACTACAGTGTCAACTGGGCTGAAATTAGAATTGTGTTAAATTTTGTTGTGAGATGCTGGATGAGCTCCACATCATTGATGTGCTAGTTGTTTTCAGAATCAGATGGAGAGAAAGAGCTGTTTGAGAAGTAGTTATTGTTTGAAATATTGATTATTTTTTTACAATATGATTCAACAAACAAAAGATAGAAATTATTTAAATGTCAAAATGAAAATTCACATGGAGTGTAATTTATCTCACTTTTTTCAGAATCAGATGGAGAAAAAAGAGCTGTTTCAGAAGTAGATTGGAACATTGATGAAGGTAAAGTACATGTATTGTTTGAAATAAAATAGTCTTAAGAATAATAAGGAATAATATGTCTTCTCGAGAATGATTAACTATTCAAGTTTTACAATTAACTGATACAATTTACATTTTTGACTCGCCTGCGTAGTGGAGCGAGATATATCACTATTTCCGGCGTCGGCGACGTCGTCGTCATCGTCAACAATTGTGTTGTACACCCAATAACTTTCAATAGCTTTGAGGTGGGATCACCAAATTTATACCAGAGGTCCATCTCCTGAAGGCACAGGTCAAGTTCGAATATGAGTCGAATTTGAATAAGGTCAAAGGTCAATGAACTTTCCATGACTGGCACTCTGCTGTGTTGTACACCCAATAACTTTCTATAGCTTCGAGCTCGAGGTGAGATCGCCAAATTCATAACAGAGGTCCATCTCTTGAAGGTGCCGGTCAAGTGCAAATGTGAGCTGAATTTGAAAAAGGTCAATGAACTTTCCATGACTGGCACTGTGCTGTGTTGTACACCCAATAACTTATATAGCTTTGAGCTCGAGGTGAGATTGCCAAATTCATAACAGAGGTCCATCTCTTGAAGGTCAAGTTCAAATGTGAGCTGAATTTGAATAAGGTCAAAGGTCAATGAACTTTCCATGACTGGCACTGTGCAGTGCCGTAGTTTACAATATGCTTTAACAAACAAAAGATAGTATCAATTAAAACATTGAGATGGCATATTGAAAATTCACATGTAACTGGAGTGTCATGTATCTCACTATTTATTTTCAAAATCAGTGCTGTTTTAGGTCACACAGCTCATTAAATATGCGAGTTTATTTCCGCAAGATAACTTATGAAATATTTCACAGATTAAAAAAAACTTTGGTGTGTAGGTAGATGACACTAAAATACAGGCAAAGATCAAATTAGGAGTCCGAAGGTCAAAGGTCACAACTCATTATATGCGAGTTGGTTTCAGCATGATAACTTACATGAAAAATTCAATGGATAAAAAAAATTTGGTGATCGCACATTTACTGTGCATCTAAAGAATAGAACAGAACACCCCTTCTTTCATGTAAGCAGCAAACTCTACCACCATATTGATTTAAGAAGATATTTTGCTAGTCATTTACTTTGTGTATTTCTTCTGTACATGTATTTTGATCACATTTATGTACATGTAACTTATTGCATTGTAAATATTGCAATTGGACAAAGGATATGATATGTGTAATTAGTTGGGTTTTTACTCTATTTTTCATCAATTTTTACTCATTTATATTTATTTACTCAATTTTGAATTATAGTTTTGTCTTTACATTGTACAATTTTGTAAATTTTATGCCAAATAAATAATGATGAAAGGTCATATATACATGTACCTGCAAATATCTCATTCTCACAATAACTTGAAAAATAATTAAAATTGATATCGAACGTGGTACAGTGTTTGCCAACCCTCTTGATATTATGATCATATAAGTGCAATGAGAGGTACTACAGTTTAATTAATCTTTTTACACTTTTCAGAATTAGATGGAGAGGAAAGACCTGTTTCAGAAGTAGACTGGCACAATGATAAAGGTTAGATATTGTTTGATACAATGGTTATTTTTTACAAAATGCTTTAACAAACAAAAGATAGTATCAATTAAAACATTGAAATGTCAAAATGAAAATATGCATCTAATTGGAATGTAATTTATCTCACTTTTTTCAGAATCAGATGGAGAAAAAAGAGCTGTTTTGGAAGTAGATTGGAACAATGATGAAGGTAAAGTATTGTTTGAAATAAAATAGTCTTATAAATAATAAAGAATAATATGTCTTCTCCAGAATGATCAACTATTCAAGTTTTACAATTAACTGATAGAATTTACATTTTTATTCCCCCGCAGATGTCTAGAGGGGACATTAAACATTGCCCCTGTCTGTCCATCTCCCCACTTGGTTTCTGTGCAATAACTCAAAAGATATTCAAATTTTTGTGTGTAGGTAGATGACACCTAAATGCAGGCTAAGTTCGAATTCTGAGTTACTTGTCAAAGGTCACAGCTCATTACATATGCGAGTTGGTTTCCGCATAATAACTTATGAAATATTTAACAGATAAATTAATTTCATTTTCGGAAATACAAACCTTTTCGAATTAACAAACCTCATATCGTTTTCGGAATGACGAACCTTCGGAATTATGAACCTCATTTCGTTTTCAGACTAATGAACTTCGGAGTTATGGACCTTATTTCATTATCGGATTAACAACATTCAGAATTATGAACCTTTGGAAATATGAACCTTCAGAATAACTGAACCTTCGAAATAATGAAGCTTCGGAATTACAAATGTATGTGAAAATTACAATATTGCAAGCTTTTCTTCCATTTTCCTAGCTTACCAGATATTTAGATAAACTCACAAGTATTGAAAGTTTTGTTTTTGCATCACAGGCACCACATTTGATTACATGTAAAGGTGTATTGTTAATTATTTCATTGTTGACGATCACATATTTTCCATAGGTTTATTAGCCCTTCCATTTGTTTATCTTTCTACACTTCAGAATCAGATGGAGAGGAAGGAGCTGTTTCAGAAGTAGTCTGGCACAGTGATGAAGGTTAGATATTGTTCCAAATAATCATCATTTTTATGCCCCTGCAGACAAAGTCTGGAGGGGGCATTAAGTGTTGCCCTGTCCATCCGCTCCCCCCACCCACTTGGTTTCGCGCAATGGCTCGAAAAATATTTAATGGTTTTCAAAAATTGTTGGTGTGTAGGTAGATGACACAAAATAAAACTAAGTTCGAATTCGGAGTCCACATGTCAAAGGTCAGCTCATTCAATATGAGAGACGATTTCTGTAAAATAACTCGAAAAATATTTGATTTATTTAAAAAATGTTTATTGTGTAGGGAGATGACACCAAAATACAGGCTAAGTTCGAATTCCGAGCCCGCGCAGGTCAAAGCTCTTTATGTATTCGAGTTGGTTCAGTGGTCTAAATTTATTCATTATATATATATATATATATATTATTTGAATATTGTAAAGAAATTCGATGAAGAGAACAATGGTAGGCATGCGTAGCTTAAATCAATAATAATAATAATAATATAGGGTATTTATACTGCGCACATATCCACCTTGTTAGGTGCTCAAGGCGCTCCTATATTACCTGGCTAAGCTAGGCGCTCATAGCGCACACAGCTTTTTAAAGAATGACTTCCTACGGGTACCCATTTATCTCACCTGGGTTGAGTGCAGCACATTGTGGATCAGTTTCTTGCTGAAGGAAATTATGCCAAGGTTCCCCAGAGCTATCTACCCTTTTGGAAAAATTGGTGATGCCTAAAAAATGTCTCTGCCGGGAATCAAACACGGGCCCCCAGGTTTGACCGCTGGCGCCTTAACCACTAGACCACAGAGACGGGTTAAATTAAAGAGTTGCCAAAGCTGTTGTACGTGTATAACTCTACACATTTGTATACTTTCTCCCATATGTGTACTGTATCAATAGCTTTGATCCAGCTGAGGCATGGCGGCTTGTCATTGTTCAAAACCCACCTTCACCTGACAAAGGAAATTATAATTGGTATGGTGTTGAAAATCTGTCTATCTGACAGACAATCGGATCGGGGTCTCCCTAGCCACTAACCCATCTCTGTGGTCTAGTGGTTAAGGCACCGGCGTTCAAAGCTGGGGGTTCAGGTTCGATTCCCGGTAGAGTCATTTTTTCGGCATCACCAATTATTCAAAAAGGGTATATATATGTATAATGCATATTGGTATCTGCACAATATTAAGTTCAATCATATTGATTGAATTTCTAATCGCATTAAGCGGGGGCATCTGTGTCCTTTGGACATGTCAAATTCATAGTTTGTAATATGCCTTAACAAGCAAAAGATCGTACCAATTAAAACATTGATGAAGGTAAAGTACATGTATTTATCATGTCACTGTCCGTAAACTGGGGAAATTATTGTTCAAATAGTGCCTAGTTTAAAAATCTGCCCCCAAACCATGGAAATGAATGAAAGTTGGAGTCAGAAACCCATGCTTGCCCATGACTTGCTGCCCCAAATACCAGAATAATTACTACATGTAATAAAAAATTATCGCTAGGCTTGAAGATTGAATTGCTGCCATAACTTGATGTAAAAATTGTCTGAAAAAAATGAACAATAGAAAATGCATGATTATTTTTAGTTTTGTTGGTCTAGACATATTTATTTTATGCTCTTATTTTTAGAAGAGTCTCCAACAAATTTCATTGAAAAACAATGAAGAAAAAGGTCAAAAACAAAGAAATACATAAGAAATTGCAAAAAAACCCAATATAATACATAAGAAAATGTTTTGATATCGCATTTTTTTATGTACACTTGCTGAGAACACCACAAAGAGTTTCTATACCAAAAATTAGCACATTTGGAGCTTTATTTAGGGAGTTAGAGGAAAAAGTATGATTTCACATACTATTTACGCATAAATTAGCATAATCACTTTATAGTGATTTGCATGAAATAAATTACCAAACAATTTTCAAAATTATGTTCCAGGCAACACGTGCCAATTTTCGGCGCAAATGCGTGGTTGACGGTCGTATGAACTCCCAAAATACCTTGGCCCAGATAGGATTAAAAATACATGAACGAAATGTTTGGTTGGCATTACCATATTTCACTTAGAATTATGATCTAACATTGGATACTGAACTTTGTTGCTCTCTGTTCAGAATCAGATGGAGAAAACAGAGCTGTTTCGGAAATAGAATGGAAAAATGAGGATGGTAAGTTTTTCGGAATGGTCCCAATATTTTTTGTAGCAACAAATGTATCGTGATGTAAATCTTTTATTTATGAAGAGTCAGTGAAGGAGGATAACTTTAAATTGGTATGATTATTTTTGAGGTTTGAATATTCAGCCCTCCTATTCTCTTGTATATAGCTGCAATTAAATATATATATTTAAACCTAAATTTACCCCCCAACATAATTTGTACAATTAATTTTGTTAAACCTGTATGTACACCAATTATGATCTGATTATGAGTGCACTCTAGACCAATATGTGCTTGCTTAGGATTTTTTATGTGCTAGAAAATAACTTGAAATAAAAAAAAAATTGAAAGTTTTTTTGAGTGTGTCATGAAATAATCAGATCTGGAACTGAAGGCCTGAATTTTACCGCTGGTACTCTATTTGCACTTTGTTAAAATTTGATTGATATAGCGATATATTGCTCGAGATATCACTAGATATTTGGGCATGTGGGTTTTCATTTTTCGAGAGATGTTTTGTCTGGTGGGATCACATGCCCCTTGTGATGTTATTGAGGTGACCTGACATAATATCCTTTGCCCCTGTAGATGTGTCATCTTCAGTACCTATAAATGTTGGCGGGGCAATCGTCCGGAGCAATTATTGGTGGAGGATTAATCTTATTGTATCCCCGAACAGAGTTCGGAGGATACTATGAATTTGGCCTCGTCGCGCCGCGTCCGCCGCCGCAGAGATTTCCTTGTGAGCGCTCTATCAGCTGCATTTCTTCTCCGATCATCTTAAAATTAGGCATGAAGGTTAGCGAAGCCACCTATCCATTTTGGTGTGGGCAAAGGTCACATGGTAAGGTCAAAGGTCATTTTCAGGTCAACATTAAAGTTTAAATGAAAGGAAACTACTGCAAGGCAATTTTAAACATGGGTTTTTAGAGCAATTTTGAAATTATCGATATTTGAAATGACACCTAACTTTGCAACCGTAAGTCACTTTTCAACCAAACTTGGATGGTAGATGGATTTGGGGTACCTGCATGTTATGCTGCAGTCGGAGGTCACATGGTAAGGTCAGAGGTCAATTTCAGGTCAACATTGAAGTTTACATGCAAGACTCTCTTTCTCTGCAACCATAAGTCACTTTTCGACCACCCGTGGATGGTAGATGGGCTTGGGGAAACTGCATGCTATATGTCGGGTCATTGTCGCAATGATGTATTTATTTGTCAAATTTCCGTGTGAGCTCTATATATTGCAATGACGGATGACGCGATGGGTTCAGGGGATACATGTGCTCGTCTGCGTGACCCTCCGAGCATCTCTAGTTTTGCATAGAAATTGTTAATAGAGCAGATGCAGGCGGAGCAATTGTCATTTCACCAATCAGCTAGCCTACATACTGTATTTAAACCCATCTTATGATTAAATGTATCTTCAAGTAATAAATTATTGTAGGCATGAAATCAGTATTCAGCTGCACATTGTGAACTTCATTGATTATTCTTGGTGATAATTTTCCTCATAAAGCTTTATGTATTTTTTTTTCAGTAACTCGTGGTAGGAAAAGGCGAAGAGCACATTTCATTGATTCAGATTCATCAGTTTGCAGTGATGGACATATAGGATCCTACATGAAGGGCAGAAGTAAGTGTTACTTTGTTTCAAATCATTGTAGCATTTGTAATTTTAATTTGACCTTTCAAAATCCACAAAAATGTACCTGCAAATGATACTTGAATCAAAGCGACCTTTCATTGACAAAAATCATGGAGAAATCAAAACTCATTTCAGAACAGAGAAGGGATTTAAGTCTCACTTGGCTGCATGCCAGGGATGTTAGGTAATACACGCCGGCATGTCTTGGAGGTATGTAGGAGAGCAATTATAGTTAGTAGACTAACCAACCAGAAGTAAACTGCTTGTTTTCACTTTGAAACATGTAATTTCTCAGTGGTTATTTATTTTGGGTTTTTTCATATTTCGATATAGTATGAATCCTACATATGATTTCATGTCTCATTGGACCCTAACGTATATTATGACATCATCAAAATGGCGTTGGAAGTCAAAATATCCATTTTGCCTGTTATGATGTCATTATAATTATGCAAATTTGGCTCTAACTCCATGAATATTGGTCAATTTTTGCCCTATTGTGGATATGTTGTAGCTTAGATCATGTGGGCAGTGGTTCAAGTCCGAGGGTGAACATTATTTTTCCTTTCTTACGCACGATCTTTTATCCTTAAATCTCCCGAGGTATTTTGATTCTTGTCATTCCCCGGGGGGGGGGGGCCATTATGGCCCCCCTTAAGATCTCGGCCGCCGATTGCGCGAGCGACGCAAAAATTTGCACGCTGGTAGTGTGCGATGTAATCTACAAGGCTGTATGGTAAAATTTTCCAAAATAATGAGATTTTATCTTATATGAATTAATTATGCTCATTTATGCATAAATCATACTTTTTGCTCTAATTCACTAAATAAAGCTCCTAGAATGCTAATTTATGGGAAAAAATTTTCTTTGTAGCATTCTTAACAATCGTAATTAAAAAATACTTTGGTTTGGAAAAAAATTTCTTATGTATTTTATTGTTTTATGAATTTCTTATGTACATGTATTTCTTTGTTTTTTTACTTTTTGTTTTTTATTGTTTTGTCAATGGAAATTGTTCCAGACATAATTCTGATCATAAACAAGGCAAAATTAATTAAGTTTAAAATCAGTAAAAGTAGAAATAATGATACATTCATGAATTTTGGCTAAATACGCAATTTGCATTGGATTTGTACATGAAATCACGTTTATGAGCAATTTTGGGTCTGACATGCACTTGCATAATGTTGCGTAATGTCGTAACCGCGTACCCGGGCGTCACAACTTTGGTCTCAAAATTTGCGCGAGACTTGAATGTATAAAGTCAGTGAGTTGCAAGGTGAAAAAATTTCGCGCAGCAGATATATCGCGAAAATTGTTGAGGGGGGGGCCATTATGGCCCCCACCCGGGAGAATTAGGGTTAAAAGAATTCCAAGAATTAACTTTAACATATTGCAAAATAATACAGATTATAATTAATTTTTTTCATATGATATCTATTTAATCATATCCGTTAATCTACATGTATCTGCTATTTGTGTTATAAATCTATCTATATTTCTATCTATCTATCTATATCTGTCTGTCAGTCTGTCTATCTCTCTGTCTAATATATATCTATCTGTTTGAATATGTCTATCTTTCTATATCGATCTATCTATATGTCTGTCAGTCTTTTTATCTATCTGTCAATCTATCTACATGTATCTACCTACATGATATATCTATCTATCTATCTGTCTGTCTGTATGTCTGTCTATCTATTTATCTTTCACTATAATAAACATTTATATTTTTCAATTATTTATGTTTCTCTATCTATCTTTTACCAATCTATTCACCTATATTTTATATATCCTCCAATCCATATATCTATCTATCTGACTATCTGTATATCTGTTTAAATATGCATGCATGCCTATCTCTTTATCTCTCAATCTAATGTCTATTGATCTGTTTGAATAATTATGTCTGTTTATTTTTCGGACTATCTAATATCTATCTTTTTATTACATCTATTTAATATGTTATAATAACTGTTTATCAATAAATATATCAATATATTTTCTGTCTGTCGATCTGTGTATCTATAATATCATAATCACTGTTATCATCATCATCATCTTATTTGTCATTGTTATCATCCTCATCATCATCATTTGTTTTATCAATCGTTTTATCTATCTATATATATTTATCTATCTTTCTATCTCTATATCTATCTAATAATCATAAATTCATCTATATTTATTTATCTATCTTTCTATCTATATTTAAAGATATGATTTATCTACCTTTCTTCTATTAATCTATCCACTTATCATTTATCTCTCCATCCAACTATCTATTTATCTATCTTTCTTATGTGTATCTGTTCAAATATGTATGTCTATCTGACTGTCTATTTATCTTTCAATCTAATATCAACTCTTTTGTTTTAATAATTATGTCTGTTTATCTACTAGTATTTACCTAGCTACGACAGACCACCTAATTTGTTCGCATGACAAATGAAATTCTAGTTTTCTTATTCAGGCCATTTTTATCTCACCTGCGAAGCAAAGTGAGACTATAGGCGCCGCTTTTCCGACGGCGGCGGCGGCGTCAACATCAAATCTTAACCTGAGGTTAAGTTTTTGAAATGACGTCATAACTTAGAAAGTATATGGACCTGGTTAATAAAACTTGGCCATAAGGTTAATCAAGTATTACTAAACATCCTATTAGAGTTTCATATCACATGACCAAGGTTCATTCACTATTATATTCTCTTTCCTGTTATTTTTTCCAGAACGAAATAAAGAAAGCCTTGAATTGTCTGCCATCCTGCGGATGAAGTGTTGTAAGAAATTCTGTCTACATAAAGTTTCCAGAGGTGAAGTGTTCAAATTTCGTACCTCCTTCCTTGCAAAGTCCAAATCAGAGCAAAGGCAATGGCTTCTGCAACACCTTTACGAACACCATGAAACAAGTGGCAGTTTCATAACATACATGTTCAACATTGGAACAACACACCTTTGCCAACGAGGTTGGAGGCTTGCTCTTGGTATTAAGAGAACAAGGATGTGGCAGGTGCAACGTGATTTCGAAAGTAAGTGTGTACATTAAATACTGCAAACATGTATATACAGTGTTGCCTTCCATAAATGAATATGCCTTAATTTATTGCCCTCTTACACTTACCCAACTGAACTGATGTAAACTGCCATTAAATCTGGGATATGCTTTACATGTAGTGTTTACCGATAACTTTTCCAATACCGGTCATCTACTTGCAGCAAAAAGCGCAGGTAGAAAGACCCTATTCAGGAAATGTATGCTAGGGCTAAATGGATTTTAGGCTCAAGGCGTAAAGACTACTGATTGAATGCTTTGATCAAAGGTTAACTTTTAATTGAAAAATAAAAGATAAAGAACGTACTTGCTTATAACTGAGACATTGAGTGTAATTGAGTTATATCCAAGTAAGCTTTCTTTCGTTAAGGGATACTTCATAAACATTAATTGCATTATCTTACAAGGCGCAATATTTCCGACTTGTTTTGCAGATGGGGTAAGGAGATACATGGCACCAAACTATCATCGTATTGGGATGCAGTCTTCCAAAGTACTCAATTCAATTGCTTGGCTCTCAGACTTTTCAAATCGCTTTGGAGAGAAGTTACCTACATGTCAAAAGATTCACCTGCCATCATGTCTTACGAGAGAAAGTATATACAGACTCATGAAGGAGGAAGTGGAAAACAAATGTGCAGAGGTGTGCAGCAAGTCACGTTTTTTCCATGTTTGGAGGAAGGAAATGTCACATATTAGCATTCCAAAGGTACATATTTTTATCCTTCTCTGTCAAATACTTCCAAAGGTGAATGTCAAAGTCATGTTTTTACTAGCTTGTATGAATGTGTATGCCCTTATATGGTTTGAAGGATACAATATTTAGATGTGTTTTGCTGGATAGATTTTTTTTTTGGGGGGGACCATGATTGTTTTTCATTAGTAAAACAAAATATAATGATGCATTTTACAATTTTCATTGGATAAGTACACAAATAAAATGTTCAGAAGCGTTTTCTATTACTTTCTTAGTTTAGTTCAAACAATGTAATCCCTTTCTTTAAGTACGTGTAAATGGATTCATCAACATAAATGGATTTAATAATCTCTGTGTTTCTTTGAAAAACAGGTTAACCGATTTTCGAAATGTGACATTTGCACTACACTGAAGACCAATATTGAGAAGACAACTGACAAGGTGGCAAGGCAGACCCTGTATCAACAACGAGAGATACATCTAGAACAACAGAAGTAAGGAAACACCTCTGACTGTTATTCTGAACAAGATAGATATGAACATAAGATATGACCATCATTTTTTAATGCCCCTGCAGAGGAAGTCCAGAGGGGGTATTAAACGTTGACGCTGTCTGTCCGTCCTTTCGTTTCCCCACTTGGTTTCCGCGCAAAAAAATCAAGAAATACTCAACAGATAAAAACTTTCATGTGTAGGTACATGTAGATGACACCCAAATACAGGGTACATGTAAGTTGAAATTCAGAGTCCGCATGTCAAAGGTCACAACTCATTAAATATGCGAGTTGGTTTCCGCATGATAACCTATGAAATATTCAGCAGATTAAAAAAAAATGTGGGTGTGTAGGTAGATGACAACAAAATACAGGCTAAGTATAAATTCAGAGCTCGCAGGTCAAAGGTCACAGCTGATTAAATATGCAAGCTGTTTTCCCCATGATAATCTCGGAAATTTTCACCAGATATTAAAAATGTTTGGTGTCTGAGTAGCTGACACCAAATATAGTCAGGTCACATCAGATGACCTGACTGTCATATCTTCTGTCAGAGATTACTACGGAAAGGGTGAATCTTTTATAGGTCAAAGGTCTAAATTTATTCATTACATATTTGCCTATTGGTTCCTGCACGCTGTTAAGTTTGAATGAATTTCTGATCGCGTTAAGCGAGGGCATCTGTGTCCTTTAGACATGTCAAATTTCGTGTCTATAGAAATCTTCATATTAAAAATTATTCTGGGGGTTTGAAGTGCAAGGTCCGAGGCTCATCTGATGATAATCCCCTAAGTGGAATATCTTTTTTTTATATTCCACAATTCATCTCTTACCTTGTATCTCATTTTCTCATCAAGATTAGTCTTTTGCATAAATACGTGCATTTCTATTTGGAACTTTCAAAATTATCATTGATCTTTTCCAATATTGTGAATGATGTGCATTAAAAATGTTCCATAACTCATTTAGTTTGAGCCGGATCCATAGCATTTATTTTGTAATGTTTAATTTATTGCAACTGATAAAAGATTATAACTTTCCTGGGTGGTATACCGACAAAAAATAAATACAGAGCTTGCTTCCGTGTCATCTTTTTGAGATGTTTTTATTTTTCAATTTTATGATGTTGGGCATGTTAAGCGAGACACAACCCTCCCTTATAAAAGGGCTGTGGGAGTATTAGATGATAAACAACCAATAGTAATTTATTAGTAATAATTCAGAAATTTCTCAAATGTTTTGTTTTGCCCAGGATTTACACTTTAATATTCATCTTAAATTTTTTACTTTGTTTTGCTTTTCCGTCAGAAATGAGAGACACAAATACTACAAACATATACAAAAGGCTCGACGGGAACCGACCAAGTATATGAGTATAATCGTTGATGGAATGGATCAGAAGGCAACAAGCATCCCACGATTTTACCGACAGTCCAAGTCAACGAGCTCAGCTTGGAAATTACAGTCACATATTACTGGGGCTCTTGTTCATGGAAGAGGAACCCATCTCTTTGTCGATCTGAAGGAATTCCCCCATGATTCAAACTTGACTACCAATATCTTGCTCAACATTCTACGGAAATACGACAAAACTCTGCCTGATGTTCTCTACCTGCAGATGGACAACTGCGGAAGGGAAAATAAAAACCAGTGTGTCATAGCACTTTGTGCTCTGCTAGTGGAACTGAATGTATTTCGAAAGGTGAGATGAAAGATTTTTAAGATATAAAGTTAGGTGTTAATAACAATAATACATAGGATTTATACAGTGAGAATCAATAAAAAAGTTACACTTTGAAAAAGTCATGGAAATTGATAAATATACCACATGGGGATAACTTTTTAACATATATTCTTGGGTTTAGGTGTCATCTATCAAATGAAAGAAACAAATGATATAACTTCTGAAGGTTTCCATGGCGAAGAACAAAAAAAGGACCACCCAATCTCCTTTTCAGGACCAACATTTGCCCAAGAAAGATACATGGTGTACCGTGAAACCTACTACACTATTGAAAGAAACAATTTTGACAGAATGTTACACTTGAGTGAGCACTGTCCATTTTTGTAATTGGTTTGTGCAGAAATGCTTATTTTTCACCTTGTGTAAAAGAAAAAGGTGAAGAAAAACTGACTGCAGTACAATTCTTGCCATTCTTCTCATAAATTGAAATAAACAGATACATATTTTGTAACAACTTTGGCACCCAAATTAACATTTTAACCTGGGGTAAGCACAACCTATACCTTTCTTATGCCAACTGGAGAATGTAAACCAAAGTTTATTTCAGACATTTCCAGCATTCTTTCACTAAGTTTTTATCATTAAAAGTGGTACCATATTTCATGATTCATTCAATATTTGTTTTTCCACATTTTCCCCAAGTTTGACAATGATTAAGAAAACAAATTCAATCCCAAGTCATTTCATGTGAGCCACATGCTCCATGTTAAGCAGATATCACACAAGGCCTCAATGTATGGGGAGGGGGGAGGGTGCAATGGTGCTCTACGGAGTGTTTTGGGCAAGGAAGTAAGTTAAAAAGGTAAAAGATATCTTCAAATCGATCTTCTTAGCTTAAGTCCATGTGTTCTTCAAAATTTATGCCTACTTTTATACAGATAACTATTTCCAAGTCCTGCACAAATCATTTTCCATAAAACTTTTCAAAAGTAAGTGGTGGTCACTTAAGTGGAAAGAATTTTGACAGTTTTACCGTTTTTTGCTTAAAGAGATCTGCACTAATGAAAGGTTGTTTGCTTCCTTTCAATAAAAAAAAATCAATTTTTTATTGCAAAACTTTGTAGGTATACAAATGAAGTCAGTGGTGCTGAAGGCATTGTACAGTACTTTTCATGTTTTGAATGAAAGTAATTATTCTAAAACCAGCATAGTAATATCAGTTAAAGGAAATGTTTCTGTGATTTATACAAAGCTGGAATTGATCGATAGTTACATGCAACTTTTATTTGAAGTGTATAAAATATTTCATAGAAATGTCTTATTAAAATTTCCTATAGCAGAAATTAACTTAAATTAACTAAAAATTTACTTAAATTGTAGCATTTAGCTTGCATTATATTTCAAATTCATTATTTTCCTATAATCTCCTTTACTGTACATTTATGCTTGTTCATCATATGCATTGGGATTAACTAGATTTTTACCCTTTTTCTTGGTACTACAGGTAAAAATAGGCTTCCTTATGAAAGGACACACACATGAAGACGTGGATCAACTATTTAGCAGAGTTTCAGTGCACACATCCAAGCAGAACATTCCAACCCTATCATCATTAATGACCAACATCACACAGGGGTATAATAAACCCAACACGACATCAGAGAGATTAACTTCAATTTTCAACATACGTGACTGGCTCCAACCCAACATGCACAAAGTGTCTCACCACAGCCACCCTCACCAGTTCAGAATAACCAAGGATGAAAATGGAAAGGCTGTACTACATACAAAGAAATGGAGTAATACTTCTGAGTGGCAGTGCACAACAGGAGAAAATTACATCATCAAGACTCATCCAGAAGGAGTACCTCACATTGTAGAACCGTTTACAGCTGAACTTGATCTTAATAATCTTCGGCGAGATCTACCCAAATACAAACCTTACCTGACCCAAGTAGAAGTTACTGAATGGGAAGAGCTTTTAAGCTCTCTGGAATGCAGTGATGGTATGTTTATATTTACTTAATTATCTAATGAACTTATTTGGTTAATCATAAAAAGACCTCTTTCCAATTACTTTGCTTTTACATGTAGCTGTTTGTAACTTCTTAGCCCTTCTTCTTCGATATTTCCAAAATGCATAAAGATAGCGCCGCAAAATTTTATGACTTTTTCTTTGAAGTCACCTTCAACTTTTGAGACCAAATTCGCAAAATATGGGTATAGCATTGCGATGTCACATGGCTTTTTACGAGACATGCCGAAAATGGCTCATTTTATACTCTGTGTACAAAGTCTATGGGAGATGAAATTCGTAAAAGGATTATTATTTTTTATTGTTATTGGTCTGCTTAATTAATTTAGGGTTTAATTTTGTGTTAAATGGTCTGTAATGATTTCCATTGAATAACAATTTTAAAAAAGATGAAAAAGCAAAGAAATACATAAGAAAAAAAAAAGAAATACACAAGGTAAAAATTGGCTTTCACAAGTTTTCTTTTTGGAAACCTTTAAATTAGATTACAAAGATGAGGTCTGCAAAAAAAGAAAATTTGAAGTGAAATGGGTGTTAAATATGCAAATAATATTTTTCATGAATAAATTTGCATGTTTTATTCATGATAAATAAAACAAAAATTATTTTTGGAATTTTCTTATATTATCTTGTAGTTTATGTGGTAAGGTATGTGTGTTCCAAAGTCCGGCGTGATCGCGCAAATGGCAGATGAGATCAGAAGGGGGGGGGGGGCATCATGGGCCCCCTAGTCCTCAATACCTTTTAAATAGACCAGTCTTTTTAGGGTCAAGTACCAAGAGCATCCTTGGACAGATATTGTATAAAAAGGTGAATGGCAAAACAATAGATTTTGATCAGTAGATGCATAGTGATTTTACGTTTAGATATTTTAGTTTTAATGCACATGTACTTTCTAATTTACAAAATCATATATTTACTTAGTAAATAGTCTGGTATGCATGTGTTTCTCATTACTCTGATTATATCAAGTAGTTGTATACATTACATGTATAGGAGTTCACTTTTTTATCATTTTCTTGGCCTTACACACATAATGAGATATGCTTATATTGTTATGCCATTAAAATAATCAGGGAACATTTTAAAACGAAATTGAAACTGTATTTTGAAATGATACTTTCTGTCTTCCTTCTAGACAATAACTTAAATGACACTTGGATGCTGCTGGACATTCTCATGGGCAAGGATTCACAAGCTTCAATCCAACAACGACCTGAAAATGGAGAAGAGAATAATGTGGCTTTCTCAAATGATGAGCAGGCACCCATTATTCCCGTAAGTTTATTTACTTCAAACTTGTGGTTACATTTTTTGCTTAATGTAAGAAATACTTTATAATGCTATAACTATTCTTTAATTTGTTTAAAAGAACACATTAAATGAAATCCAAATCAATATCCATTTCTAACGTATTTCATTGTTCATTCATTTTTAGAATTTCTTAAAAAGTTATAAAAGGGTGAAGTTTACATTAATATGCACATGTTGAATGGATGGCTCTAAAAATTGAGACAGAGTGCACATCCCCTAGCTGCGCCCCTGGATGGATCCATTACCTCAATTGTATTTACTGTATACCATGTTGACATTAAATGTATTTATTTATCATTATTTTTTTTGGGGGGGAGGCAGGGTTCTGAAATTGTTTTTGTATGCAAAATTTGTAAAAGGTTAAATGACATGAAAAAAATTATTTTCGTAAAAAGCATCAGCAAAAAGATGGAAATGATGTTAAAACTGTTCAAAGTAAACCCCTTGTCCAAAGTCACCACAGTTTAGGGTAGACACAATTATGATACTTACTGGACTGTACTTTGGAAGATACAAAATATTATTTGGGAATAAAGGGAAATGATCAGATTTATGGATCATGAACTCAAAGTTTAAGGTGCGTTTATTCAAGCTTGTTTAGAAAGAAAATATAAATCATTGTAATTATGTTTATTTTTTCAAATGCATAATTGGTTATACTCTCTCAAATGACGTTTAATGACAGTAGACATTAATTATTTTGGCTATTTTCCAGGGTTGTTACGTTTTCAAGCTTTGCTTTTGTGACGACACTTGCAACTATTCTACTTATTGTAACAGGAAATACCACTTAATGATTTTCATTTATGTAAGATATGTTTGAGGATTTATATACAAAACTATTGTTCATTATTTTGATGTCAAGTCTCAGATATGTATTTTCTTGTCCAGAATTTTGTTATGAAAAATGTTGCAAAAACCAATAAATGAAATGAAATGAAAAAGAAAAAAATAATGCTTAATGTGGTTGACACATGAACTGTCGGATTTCAAACTTGTTTATGAGAGGCTGTTCTCATTTATAAAGGTTTATTTTATAAAGAGCAGTTTATTACAAACATTTGAAATATTTTGTCAATTCAAAATAATATTAAATATCATATTTTTGAAATTATTTGGACAGAGACTCTAACTTGAAGTAATTATTTCCCTTTCTTTGTTGTGTCTTTACCAGGTTAACATCGGTCCTAAGCAACGGCCTGAAAGAGTTCCTCCTCAGTTGAGAGTCGACTGTATGATTGGGGTCTATCTGAGAGAATACAGGCATGAATGGCCACAAGTTGGGAAAGTCACCGCAATAGGGCAGGAGAGCATCACATTACACTGGTTTTCAGGGACAGCAACATCTACATGGACGCCATTGTACCGAAAAGCTAGAAAAGGACAAGAACCATACATTCAGACCATTCCATCAGCAAGCACCATCACACACCCATTTCATCTCACTGGAACAGACAAGCTTCCCCAGGAAGTGCAGCGCCAACTTCGAGAAAAACATGAAGAACTATACTCGTAGTACTGGAGGATATGATATGCTACATTGTGTTTCTTGGGTCATCTGTCTGAACATCTCTACATGTGTACATCTATATCTGTCAATCCTATTTTCATTCTCACAATAACTTTGGAACTGCTTTACGGTTCAGTTTGAACTTTCTTTTTATGTATTCATTAGGGAGGGACAATGAACTGATTAGATATTAGAGTCTCTGGATCATTGGTTGAAGGTCATAGATCTCATTTTTACCAGAAAATCTAGTCCTCACAATATCTTGGGCCATTTATGCGACCTCAAGCCAGAATCATGATTTGAATCATGATTAAGAACACAACATGAATCACAATATCACAGAATCAGCGTTTAGACGACCTTCATTCCAATGCTGTTTCTCCTCAGATTCGGGCCAATCCAGTGCACATCACTAGTGCTCAGTTTGACAGAGGAAGTTTTTCGCACGTGTTTCGGCTCTCGAAAACCCTTTTGCTTCCAGAATTCAGTCTATACCTCATTTGGTTTACTTCTATCATAGGGTCCATATGCTTCTATTCATCTTGTTGGTTTATCCAAAATGGTGTTTGGAAGTGAATTCAGCGTAGATCCAATTTAATATTGGTACCGTATACTCAACAACAACTGAGATCATTGTCTGTCCAGTTAATTCATTTACTAGAACTTGAAGTTGAAGACATGACCAAAAATTGAAAAGTAGTGGATGATTCGATGACCAACACAGAACTTGAACATGACAAGAAATACATGCATAGTACATAATCATGAACAAACAATGAGCTATAGAGCACCTTGAGCTTGGTAAGAGTCAAAAACCGAAAGTAGCCCGACACAACAGTGGGGTCATTGAATCATATTGTAATCACGATATCGTTTATTCAAACATTTTCTTACGTGATTCTGCAGAAATGTCTTTCCAAACGCCCCTTTTTTCTGTTGCATGTATGTGATTCTAATCATTATATTCAATTTCGACTAAACGCAATTGTGATTCTGCAGAATCCTGATTTGAATCATGATTTAGATCATGATTCTAGGGTAAAAAAGTGGCGGATAAACGCACCCTTATAGGGCTTAACCAACTTTGTGCAAGCCAGGTAAAATAAGATAAGATTGTGTTGCCTATAGCATGTAATGTTTTGACGAATAAATAAAGAAACAGAGATGTAAAGGCTTTGAAATGTATTATGTCATTATCAATATAGGCCAGAAGTCAATTCCTTTTAACATTTTTACAACAGACATTTATTAGGTTATCTGCAACAACAAATCATTACTGCGTCACCTTAGTAGCAGCCATAGCGTTTTCTCTAAAAGTGGTCAATGTGTAATATCATAGTATAGTCTACGCTTGCAGACCTTTATCAGTTATCACCACACCTCCCTTTCTTTAAAGAGGTTTATATACACATTTATAATACTCCTTAAACTACAGAGTGACAGGGTAGATTACCTGTACACTTACAACAATACTAGGGAATTATTCTGCCCCGTAAAGCTGGAGTACTGTCGCTTTCACATATTTCAACATATAAAAACATAACAGTTCATGTATTCCTTTTTTGCTGTTCATGATGCGACAATTCATTGAACCAGTAGAGACATCTGTTGAGTTGAGTTTTATGATACCGATAAATTCAATCCCGTATTGCTGATTAACTTTAACATGCAAATTCATATCATGCACGTGCAATCATGCAGTTATCATGAGGTTGTAATCTAGTTCAAACCATTTACAGTTTTAAAGTTATCTTTGAACTCATATGCCTATTTACAAAAAGAAACACAAAAGTTTTTTTCTGTTTAGTTCACTTTCCTCTACGAGTTTGAACGATCTGGCGGGTTAACGACTCGTCTGCTTCTGGTTGTTCGGGATGGTGATGACGATGTGCGAACATCAGATGCGGGTTCTGCTTCTGTGTTGTCATCTAGCTCGAAGTCATCCTGTGTTGGTAGTGGAATAGACTCGGCTTGGTGTCTAGGATCTGGCCTGAGGTGATGTCTGTTTCTGCGACGTATCACGCCTGTAGCTATCTCAACTTGTTAACGATCATTGACGGACTTTATGCTACCACGTTGTGACCTGTATTACTTTTCATGTCTTTAAGTATCATATGATCTCCACACATAATGTGGACTTGATGTGTGGTGAATATCCCATTCTTTTGCAATTGAGGACCATTATCCGACATCAGTTCACATGGTGTACCATGACGAGAAAATATTGCTTTCATGTGATTTATCATGGCCTTGCTTGTAGTCGAAGTCATTGTACATACTTCAATGAATTGTGAGTAGTAGTCAACGACGACGACCATATTCTCTTTTGTTCAAAGTGAATAGATCTACAGCAACTTTTTTCCAAGGACAATTGAGCACGTTTGAGGATTTAGGCTTTCAGCCTGTTTTGGTTTGTACATTAGGCATGATGTACAATTTTGGACCATTTCAGTTACGTCTGCATTGGTTCTGGGCCTATAGATTACTTCTCTGAACGTGCCTTAGATTTTTCAACCTTCGTGTACTTGGTTTAGTATGTACTGTCTCATGGAAGTTCGAACTACTATTTTAGAACCTTTGAAGATGATTCCATTTGCTTCCTAGAGTTCACGTCTGATGTTCCAGTACTGTTTGATTCTTGCTGGATATTGTTGCATATTTTCTGGCCAACCATTTCTGATGGTGGCTAGCAACTCATGAAGCTCTACATCCTTTTTGGTCTCTTCAATAATTTATTGTTTTTTGTTTGATGTTACTGGCATTTTGCTTGTACAATCATATCTACATAGACTCTGATATCTTATTCAGTTTCATCATTCAATTCTGCTTTTGGATCTACTGCTTGTGAAAGTGTATCAGCAGTGAACATGTACTTTGAGATCATATCTCTGTACTCTAATTAGTAATCTGTGAATGCGTAGAGGACAATCTGCCTATGACTTAAGGGTCAAGTCCTCCTCAGAAAATTGTTGATTTGAATCAATAGAAAAAAATCAGACAAGCACAATGCTGAAAGTGTCATCAAAATCGGATGTAAAATAAGAAAGTTATGACATTTCAAACTTTCGCTTATTTTGAACAAATAGTTATATGAATGAGCCAGTTACATCTAAATGAGAGTCGATGATGTCATTCACTCACTATTTCTTTTGTTTTTTATATTTAGAATTATGCAATATTTCAATTTTTACAATTAGGACCTGGACCTCTTTGCCTGTAGCACAAAATGTTAAAATAATGTAATTCCAAGTTTTCAGGGAGGAATGAAACTTCATTTCACATGACAATGACGAGAAAATAAAAATATTTCATATAATAAAATACAAAGGAACAAAAGAAGTAGTGAGTGAGTGATATCATCAGTTTCTCATTTGCATACCGACCAAAATATGCATGTAACTGTTTTTGTGAAATGAAACGAAACTTTAAAATGCCATAACTTTCTTATTTTACGTCCAATTTTGATGAAACTTATTTCAGTGTTATGCTTGTTGAATTTTTCTCTTTTAATTCAAATCAAGTTTTTGTTGGGGTGGACTTGTCCTTTAACAAACAATGGAATACCCTTGAGATAAATTTATACCTTGTAGCCAATCCATGAGATAAATTTATATCTTGTAGCATACCCTTGGGATAAATGTATATCTTGTAGTATACCCATGGGATAAATTTATATCTTGTAGTATACCAGTGAGATAAGTTTGTATCTTGTAGCATACCCATCAGATGTATATCTTGTAGTATACCAGTGAGATAAGTTTATATCTTGTAGCATACCCATGAGATAAATTAATATCTTGTAGCGTACCCATGAGATAAATTTATATCTTTTAGCATACACATGGGCTAAATTTATATCTTGTAGCATACCAATGGGATAAATTTATATCTTGTAGCATACACATAAGATAAATTTATAACTTCTAGTGTACCCATGAGATAAATTTATATCTTGCAGCGTACCCATGAGATAAATTTATATCTTGTAGCACACCCATGAGATAAATTTATATCTTGTAGTGTACCCATGAGATAATTTATATATTGTAGCATACCAGTGAGATAAATCTATACTTTGTAGTGTACCCATGAGATAAATTTATATCTTGTAGCACACCCATGAGATAAATTTATATCTTGTAGCGTACCCATGAGATAAATTTATATCTTGCAGCGTACCCATGGGATAAATTTATATCTTGTAGCATACCCATCGGATAAATTTATATCTTGCAGCGTACCCATGAGATAAATTTATATGTTGTAGCACACCCATGAGATAAATTTATATCTTGTAGCATACCCATCGGATAAATTTATATCTTGTAGCATACCCATGAGATAAATTTATATCTTGTAGCATACCCATCGGATAAATTTATATCTTGTAGCATACCAATGAGATAAATTTATATCTTGTAGCATACCAATGAGATAAATTTATATCTTGCAGCGTACCCATGAGATAAATTTATATCTTGTAGCATACCGTTCGGATAAATATATATCTTGTAGCACACCCATGAGATAAATTTATATCTTGCAGCGTACCCATGAGATAAATTTATATCTTGTAGCACACCCATGAGATAAATTTATATCTTGTAGCATACCCATGGGATAAATTTATATCTTGCAGCACACCCATGAGATAAATTTATATCTTGCAGCGTACCCATGAGATAAATTTATATCTTGTAGCACACCCATGAGATAAATTTATATCTTGCAGCGTACCCATGAGATAAATTTATATCTTGTAGCGTACCCATAAGATGAATTTATATCTTGTAGCGTACCCATAAGATAAATTTATATCTTGTAGCACACCCATGAGATAAATTTATATCTTGCAGCGTACCCATGAGATAAATTTATATCTTGTAGCATACCGTTCGGATAAATTTATATCTTGTAGCACACCCATGAGATAAATTTATATCTTGCAGCGTACCCATGAGATAAATTTATATCTTGTAGCACACCCATGAGATAAATTTATATCTTGCAGCGTACCCATGAGATAAATTTATATCTTGTAGCGTACCCATGAGATAAATTTATATCTTGTAGCGTACCCATGAGATAAATTTATATCTTGTAGCACACCCATGAGATAAATTTATATCTTGCAGCGTACCCATGAGATAAATTTATATCTTGTAGCACACCCATGAGATAAATTTATATCTTGCAGCGTACCCATGAGATAAATTTATATCTTGTAGCACACCCATGAGATAAATTTATATCTTGCAGCGTACCCATGAGATAAATTTATATCTTGTAGCACACCCATGAGATAAATTTATATCTTGTAGCATACCCATGGGATAAATTTATATCTTGCAGCGTACCCATCGGATAAATTTATATCTTGTAGCACACCCATGAGATAAATTTATATCTTGTAGCACACCCATGAGATAAATTTATATCTTGCAGCGTACCCATGAGATAAATTTATATCTTGTAGCGTACCCATGAGATGAATTTATATCTTGCAGCGTACCCATGGGATAAATTTATATCTTGTAGCATACCCATCGGATAAATTTATATCTTGTAGCATACCCATGAGATAAATTTATATCTTGTAGCATACCCATCGGATAAATTTATATCTTGTAGCATACCCATGGGATAAATTTATATCTTGTAGCATACCCATCGGATAAATTTATATCTTGTAGCATACCAATGAGATAAATTTATATCTTGCAGCATACCAATTAGATAAATTTATATCTTGCAGCGTACCCATGAGATAAATTTATATCTTGTAGCATACCGTTCGGATAAATATATATCTTGTAGCACACCCATGAGATAAATTTATATCTTGCAGCGTACCCATGAGATAAATTTATATCTTGTAGCACACCCATGAGATAAATTTATATCTTGTAGCATACCCATGGGATAAATTTATATCTTGTAGCACACCCATGAGATAAATTTATATCTTGCAGCGTACCCATGAGATAAATTTATATCTTGTAGCACACCCATGAGATAAATTTATATCTTGCAGCGTACCCATGAGATAAATTTATATCTTGTAGCGTACCCATAAGATGAATTTATATCTTGTAGCGTACCCATAAGATAAATTTATATCTTGTAGCACACCCATGAGATAAATTTATATCTTGCAGCGTACCCATGAGATAAATTTATATCTTGTAGCATACCCATGGGATAAATTTATATCTTGCAGCACACCCATGAGATAAATTTATATCTTGCAGCGTACCCATGAGATAAATTTATATCTTGTAGCACACCCATGAGATAAATTTATATCTTGCAGCGTACCCATGAGATAAATTTATATCTTGTAGCGTACCCATAAGATGAATTTATATCTTGTAGCGTACCCATCAGATAAATTTATATCTTGTAGCACACCCATGAGATAAATTTATATCTTGCAGCGTACCCATGAGATAAATTTATATCTTGTAGCACACCCATGAGATAAATTTATATCTTGCAGCGTACCCATGAGATAAATTTATATCTTGTAGCACACCCATGAGATAAATTTATATCTTGCAGCGTACCCATGAGATAAATTTATATCTTGTAGCACACCCATGAGATAAATTTATATCTTGTAGCATACCCATGGGATAAATTTATATCTTGCAGCGTACCCATCGGATAAATTTATATCTTGTAGCACACCCATGAGATAAATTTATATCTTGTAGCACACCCATGAGATAAATTTATATCTTGCAGCGTACCCATGAGATAAATTTATATCTTGTAGCGTACCCATGAGATGAATTTATATCTTGCAGCGTACCCATGGGATAAATTTATATCTTGTAGCATACCCATCGGATAAATTTATATCTTGTAGCATACCCATGAGATAAATTTATATCTTGTAGCATACCCATCGGATAAATTTATATCTTGTAGCATACCAATGAGATAAATTTATATCTTGTAGCACACCCATGAGATAAATTTATATCTTGCAGCGTACCCATGAGATAAATTTATATCTTGTAGCACACCCATGAGATAAATTTATATCTTGCAGCGTACCCATGAGATAAATTTATATCTTGTAGCGTACCCATAAGATGAATTTATATCTTGTAGCGTACCCATAAGATAAATTTATATCTTGTAGCACACCCATGAGATAAATTTATATCTTGCAGCGTACCCATGAGATAAATTTATATCTTGTAGCATACCGTTCGGATAAATTTATATCTTGTAGCACACCCATGAGATAAATTTATATCTTGCAGCGTACCCATGAGATAAATTTATATCTTGTAGCACACCCATGAGATAAATTTATATCTTGTAGCATACCCATGGGATAAATTTATATCTTGTAGCACACCCATGAGATAAATTTATATCTTGCAGCGTACCCATGAGATAAATTTATATCTTGTAGCACACCCATGAGATAAATTTATATCTTGCAGCGTACCCATGAGATAAATTTATATCTTGTAGCGTACCCATGAGATAAATTTATATCTTGTAGCGTACCCATGAGATAAATTTATATCTTGTAGCACACCCATGAGATAAATTTATATCTTGCAGCGTACCCATGAGATAAATTTATATCTTGTAGCACACCCATGAGATAAATTTATATCTTGCAGCGTACCCATGAGATAAATTTATATCTTGTAGCACACCCATGAGATAAATTTATATCTTGCAGCGTACCCATGAGATAAATTTATATCTTGTAGCACACCCATGAGATAAATTTATATCTTGTAGCATACCCATGGGATAAATTTATATCTTGCAGCGTACCCATCGGATAAATTTATATCTTGTAGCACACCCATGAGATAAATTTATATCTTGCAGCGTACCCATGAGATAAATTTATATCTTGTAGCGTACCCATGAGATGAATTTATATCTTGCAGCGTACCCATGGGATAAATTTATATCTTGTAGCATACCCATCGGATAAATTTATATCTTGTAGCATACCAATGAGATAAATTTATATCTTGTAGCATACCCATCGGATAAATTTATATCTTGTAGCATACCCATGAGATAAATTTATATCTTGCAGCGTACCCATGAGATAAATTTATATCTTGTAGCACACCCATGGGATAAATTTATATCTTGTAGCATACCCATGGGATAAATTTATATCTTGTAGCATACCCATGAGATATATTTATATCTTGTAGCATACCCATGAGATAAATTTATATCTTGTAGCATACCCATGAGATAAATTTATATCTTGCAGCGTACCAATGAGATAAATTTATATCTTGTAGCATACCAGTGAGATAAATTTATATCTTGTAGCACACCCATGAGATAAATTTATATCTTGCAGCGTACCCATGGGATAAATTTATATCTTGTAGCGTACCCATGAGATAAATTTATATCTTGCAGCGTACCAATGAGATAAATTTATATCTTGTAGCATACCAGTGAGATAAATTTATATCTTGTAGCACACCCATGAGATAAATTTATATCTTGTAGCATACCCATCTGATATATTTATATCTTGCAGCGTACCCATCGGATAAATTTATATCTTGCAGCATACCCATGAGATAAATTTATATCTTCCAGCGTACCCATGAGATAAATTTATATCTTGTAGCATACCCATGAGATAAATTTATATCTTGTAGCATACCAATGAGATAAATTTATATCTTGTAGCATACCAGTGAGATAAATTTATACTTTGTAGCGTACCAATGGGATAAATTTATATCTTGCAGCGTACCCATGAGATAAATTTATATCTTGTAGCATACCCATGGGATAAATTTATATCTTGCAGCGTACCCATGAGATAAATTTATACCTTGTAGTATACACATGAGATAAATTTATATCTTGTAGCATACACATGGGATAAATTTATATCTTGCAGCGTACCCATGAGATAAATTTATATCTTGTAGTATACACATGAGATAAATTTATATCTTGTAGCATACACATGGGATAAATTTATACCTTGTAGTATACCATGAGATAAACTTATATCTTGTAGCGTACCCATGGGATAAATTTATATCTTCTAGCATACCCGTGAGATGAATTTATATCTTGTAGCATACACATGGGATAAATTTATATCTTGTAGCATACCCATGGGATAAATTTATACCTTGTAGCGTACCCATGAGATAAATTTATATTTTGTGACTTTCAATAAATTGTATATCACGTTAGGAGGAAATTACCTCTCGATAGGGTATTATGTATGTTTAAGAAGAATTGCCATTGGATCATGATTTATTTATTATGTTGTGAATAAATATATTCTATTCTGATCTACTACAGCTGAAGTTTATTGTTTCTCTATTCCCCATTGTGTCGTATGGAGATCGAAGTGAATGTTGAGAGGTGTATGTAGTCTAATGTGAAACATAAGGTTTTGACGTGTGATATTCAGTCGGTGCAGTCGGTGTTTAGAGAATGAAAGGTGCTTGTGAAGACAAAGTTATGAAAGAAAAGTTTCTTGGGATCAAAGATCAGGTTTTTAAAGCATGTTAAAGTTAGCAATGAAAATACATTGATGGTTGATTTAACATAAAAATCAAAGAGAATTGAAGTGGCGCATATCTATTTGTGGTAATTAGGTACAAAAATGCCAAGAATTTGATTTCTTTGTTTTGTATCGAAAATGAACAAAAAATTGTTCATTTTGAAAAGATTTACTGTTCCTTAGCGATTTCAACATGCATGTAGACACTCCTTCTAAGCCAGATGTATCATGTTTTCTGGAGATCATTGCTCAAGCCGGTCTGCAGCAGCACATCACCACACCAACACACAAACACGGCCACGGGATGACCCTCTTGTGGCCAAATGTGAAGTGCTGAATAAACTGTACTCTGATCACTATGTTCTAAGTTGTGTCATCGACGTAGCTAAACAGCAGCGGTGTGCATCAACATCAATAAGACGTAACTTTCGTGACCTGGACAAGGATTCCTTTCATATCAGTTTAAGGGAGGCATTTCGTGATTTCCCTTTTGAAAGTGATGTTAATATCCAGGTGGAGTTCTATGAGAGAACCATTCTGGATGTCTTAAACCAACACTGTCCTGCCAGCAAGCATGTCCATCGTTTTCGCCCCCATCCTCCTTGGTATACAGATGAGATCCATCAAGCGAGACGAACACGGCGAAAAATGGAAAGACGTTGGAGAAAGCTGCTATGAAGTGCAGATGTCAAGAATGTGTTCCGTGTTCTCAATACGCTGCTGAACAGATAGCCGACCATTCTTCCTGCCGATATCTCAGCTACATCATTACTTGACAGATTTGCCTCCTTCTTCATTCAGAAAGTAGAGAGAATTACATCATATCTTCATGCAGGGAATGTGGCATCTCAAGTTTGTGCCAGTGTGTCACATGAAGATGGAGCAGCGTCTCAGCTAATAGATTTTGATGATGTCACTGCGGAGAGGGTGTACAAGTTCATTCGTTCCGCACCCAATAAATCGTGTTCGCTGGATCCATTGCCGACATGGCTCTTGAAGGAGAATATTAACACACTTCTTCCATATATCGTGTCAATCAACACATCTTTGAACAGCGGTCTCTTTCCTGTAGCACTGAGGGAAGCATTGGTTACTCTTATCTAGAAATCTAACCTCGATCGTCATAACTTGAAAAACTACAGACTTGTCTCCAATGTTCCATTTCTTTCCAAAATCATTGAGAGGGCTGCTTTGTCCCAATTCTTGGACTATCTTGATACAAATGATCTGCATGTTAAGAATCGGTCAGCCTACCGACGCGACCATAGCACAGAGACTGCTCTCTTTATTGTTCAAAATGACATTCTTCGAGCGATAGACAACAGACTTGTTACATTTGTTGTCTTCCTAGACCTCTCTGCTGCATTTGACTCCGTCGATCATGACATTCTTCTGAATCGTCTCACTAGTCAATTCGGCATCTCTGGGAATGTGAAAACCTGGTTTGATTCTTACCTGAAGGAACGTAGTTTCAGGCTGAAAGTTGCGAACCAGCTATCAGAATCGGTTCCTTTGAATTTCGGTGTTCCGCAGGGATCGGTGGTCGGCCCGCAGCTTTTTAGTTTGTATACCCAGCCCATGTCAGGCATCATCGAACAACATGAAGGTATTCATTATCATATCTATGCAGACGACGTGCAGCTGTATATCTTCGCAGACCCAAAGGACAGACGTGCAGTCGAGCTAGCTCTCACCACATTATCTATGTGTGTTAGAGACCTGCAGCGGTGGATGCAGAGCAACATGTTGAAACTGAACTGTGAAAAAACAGAGTTCCTGGTTGTTGCCAACCCCCGCTATCTCCATCTTGTGTCCGATGTTAGTCTCGTCATTTGTGAAACTGTAGTGCAACCTTCCTCTTCACCCAGAAGCCTGGGTGTTGTGATCGACTCCTCCCTGAAGATGAATCGCCACGTTTCATCCCTTTCCAGTTCGCTGCATTTTCATCTCTCAAATATAGCTCGTATAAGGCCTTTCCTAAGCCAGGCTGCCTGCGAGCATGCTGTAAGAGCTTTGATCACATCAAGAATTGACTATGCAAACTCCCTGCTTTGTGGTACATCTTCGGCTAACATCCAGCGACTTCAACGAGCTCAGAATCGTGCAGCCATATTGGTATTCCTTGCCAAGAAGCGTGATCACGCCTCCCCCTTCTACATCAGTTACACTGGCTTCCTGTCCATAAGCGTGTCACATACAAAATCCTCACCATTGCCTACAAATGCATCCATAATTGTGCTCCACCCTATCTCAACGACCTAGTTTCTCTGTACCAGAGTGAAAGGCGCGGACTACGATCGGGTAACGATACCACTCTGTTGACAACACCTAGAACTACTACCTCCTCAGGGGACCGATCGTTCGCTGGTGCCGCGCCACGCCTCTGGAACCAGCTCCCCCGCTGCATCCGTGAATCGTCATCTCTGGGAGCATTTCAGCGTTCATTAAAGACATTTCTTTTCAATAGTAATTTACTTTTTATTTATGCCCGTATGTATTTTTTTTCCTTTTCTTTTTCTTTCTTTCACAATTTTGATTTTGCTCATTTTGTAAAGCGCTGTGATACAATCATTGTGAAGAGCGCTATATAAAAACTTATATTGTATTGTATAGTTTACTAAGTTCTTGCATGTCTCTACAGGGATTTTGGCCCATTCCTCCAATGCCATCCTCTCCAAGTCCTTCAGGTTGCTGGGCTTCCTTGTGTTGACCTTCACCTTGAGCTCTTTCCAAAGGTTTTCGATTGGTTCAAGTCGGGACTTTGGCTCGGCCACTCCAGAACGATGACTGCATGCTCCTGAAACCATGTTTTGACCTTCTTGGCAGTGTGCTTTGGATCGTTGTCCTGTTGGAAGATCCAATTTGGGCCAGGTTGAAGTGATTCGGCAGACTGATTCATGTTTTCTTGCAGGATATCGAGGTACTGCTCCTACTTCATGATGCCATTGACCTATTAAAAGAAAGAAAGATGTTTTAATTTTACTTGAACATGAAACAACTTTAAAAAACTCCAAAGACACTAGGAAAAACATTCATACGGGCATTTCAATGTAGAACTAAGCATTCAAGATAATTGGCATGTGAGTTAGTACTCAACCAGGAATGTCATAATTTACCTAAAATGAGAACTTTCAATTCATTTGACTCAAATTTTGGTGTAAGTTAGATATATACTCAAAGATAAGAAAGTCTGTAGTACTCTTATTCAATAAAATCATTTCACTACATGAAAGAAAAAATAATTGATGCATTGATACTGTTGTAAACTCACCTTAACAAGATTCCCTGTCCCACTTCCTGAAAAACAGCCCCAAAGCATTATGCTCCCTCCACCATGTTTTACTGCGGGCACTGTGTTCATGTGGTTGAAGGCTTTCCCTTTCTTCCTCCAGACGTAGGCGACATCTCTGTGTCCGAAAAGCTCCATCTTCGTTTTATCAGACCAAAGACCCTCAAAAATGTTTCATCCTTTCGCAGATGTCTTCTGGCAAAGTCTAAACGTGATCTTGTGTGGTTGGGTTTTAAGGCTTGAGACCTGGCGCGCCGGAACACTTTCAGTTTTGGGGGGGGCAAAATCCTGAAGGGGGCACAATATATTTGACAGCGTGAGATATCGAAGCGATCGAGCGGGAGAGGGGGTTGGACCCCCGTAAGGACTTTGTGTAAAAATGGAGTATAAAAGTTGCGTTTCTAAGAGAATTCAAAAATAAATTTTTTGAGAATTAAACATAGAATTCACTACGAAAGACTATACTCGGAGTTTATGAGAAACTATAAAATCTACGCGCAAAATTTGCTTTTTTGTGTCTGATCAAATAAATTACGTAATACGCTTATATTGACTCAAAATACCAGAAATTACATTTTTCATGCATTATCCTTTCAGAAATATTTATTTATGTACATTTACATACACGGACGACGCGAGAGAGCACAATTATCATACGTTTCAAGGAGTGTATTAAGCAGAAGAAGCGTAACAACAGAAACAACATACATTCTAATGAATGTCTTTTCAAATTCAAAATGTCATACTGTTCTGACGTGGCAGACGTCGATAAGCACTTAAATCCCCATTTTATGCAAATCATTTATGACCTCAGCATTGGAGATAGTCAGTCCCTGATTATCCATGCATAGGCAAAACGTTTCATATTTTGTAACTGGAGGAAAAAGAAATATGACCTGCTTAATTATTGTCTAACAATTTTATACTTTTCTGAAAATTTAACACATTACTCGATTTATGTGTTTCCTTTGGCATATTTTGTATGGCTGGGAAGCACTTTTGGATGACCCCTTCAAAATCTTCTTTTTTCTTTACATATTTTCTGGGGATAATGTGTCCATAAATTACTAGGAAGTGATGAATATCAAATTCCATGAAATATTCATTTGTAAATAATCATGAATTAACAAACTACGGCAGTTCATAATGTACATTATGTAACATTATTTAAAAGAAAACAATTACATTCCAAAAGCGGATGTGGTTGACGGTACACCATGTGGAGTTTTCGAAAAGTGGATAGAGGAAGAAGTGACATTGATAGGAGGAAGTGGACAGTTGATAGTTGAGTAATTTTTTGTTCAAATGAGCGTAGTCCTGATAAAGACAGTAAACCAGAAAGGTTGAAGACTTGAAGAGGCTTGATTAGTTGATAGATGAGGACTCCTGCTCTGCACTCCATTCGCCAACTCAAGCTAGCATCTTCTCATTTATCCAATAAGCAACTACTCAAGCCTCTATAACTCTAAACTTTTCGGTTTTACAGCTATTTTCAGATGCCATATGTTGCTCGAGTAACTAGCGTTCACGCGCGTTGGTGATATCGGGTCCGGTCTGAGCGTTTCTGGGCGACCGCGCGTTTGTTAGCCGACACAGCATTGGTGAACAACTTTCAATTTGCCATTCGGTTTTAGTCTGAAATGTATTCATTAAAAGGTTAAACGTTATCACACTGTAATAAGATGGAAAAGGGGCTTATCAAAGGTATGTTTCACAGAGGGACATATTCGTCAAAAGACGCAGGACTTACTATGATGTGTAATTGCCCCGTCAGGGGCGAAATTTTTTCATTTTTGACAATGGAAATGACAATTCTTAGACAGAAAAGTGCCTTCATCGTTTACTTTTGTCCTTAAATAATATAATTTTTCTACTTTTAGGGGGGCACATTGGGGGGGCAAAATCTCGTTTTGCCCCCCCAAATTTTTCTTTGGGGGCAAGTGCCCCCCTGCCCCCCCGCTTCCGGCGCCCTTGGTTGAGACTTCCATGGCCGTCGTCCATTCAATCCTGCCTTATTCAAGGTCCCCTGGATGGTTTGCCTCGAGATCTTGGTCCCATGGCCTTTCAGCATCTTTCAGCATCTCCTTTGTGGTGATTCTGGGGTAAACAGTAGCAGCTAGAACTAAACATCTCGCTTGCCTTGCAGAGACACTGGGTTTCCGTCTAGGTCTTTTAAGGTTCTCCACTTTGTTGAAAGTCTTGAACTTCCTGATGATGCTCTGGACAGTAGCCACATGAACCTCAAAAAGCTTGGGTATTGACTTGTAGCCCAAACCATTATTGTGAGCATTCGCTATTTTTTTATCTCAGATCATCTAAGTTCCTTTCGCTTGACCATGATGAAGTTTAAGCCGATTCCGATGAACTGACAAAGATCTTGCCACTGATTCTCAATTCATAGAACCACTGATGTTTCTGGAATTCAAAGACTTTGTTTTTCTCAACAAAATTTCATTTAAAAAAGGCAAAACGTCCCCCCTCCCCCAATCTTGAATTGAATTGATTTTTAATCAATTTCATCAACATGGCAACTAACATCTGGACAAACCTCAGAAAAGGGAAGATTTCTGAGATCTAAGCAACTTCCTCTTCCTGGATACCATGCAATATGGCTTAAATTCTTTTGTATTCATGTCTGGCATTATAGGATCCATCTTGAAACGATATGGGGGTAGAAAAATATTTGAAGTATGAAAGATATGGTGTCTTATTCTTGAAAAAGACAGGGGTATGATTACTTTTGAACATCAGAAAATTCAGGAAAGTCATCTTCTCAATTATTATGCAAATGAGATGAAAATAAAATCAGCATGCTTTTGTGTATAATGTCTTTTAGTATATAACTACTATGCAAGTTATCCAAGTTCAGCTTTCATTTTTATGAAAAATGCAAAAAAAGGGTTATGAATACTTCTGAGCACAACTGTATGTCCGCTTTAAGTAACAGCAGTCAATTTAGATTCAATTTTTGGAAGCCATCATAGATTTTTTAAAATACCAGACCACTGACTGCCCTTGTAGCTTGCCCTAATGCATAAGCGGATCCAAGGGGGGCCGAAGGGCCCGCCCCCCCCCCTATTTGCAGAGCGAAAAAAGGAATAAAGGGAAAGAAAGAAAAAAAAAGAAAAAGAGGAGGGAAAAGAGAGGAGAAAGAAGAAGAGGAAGAATACGAGTGAATAAAATAAGAAGACTTGTAAAATAAAATGGACCTTTCATGTCAATATGTAAATTTTCGCTCGCGCTTCGCGCTCACATTGCCTGTTTGTTGATTTTCAAATCTTTTTCAATATGGAGTTTAAATATCAAGTCAAGTCAATACACAAAACATATTTCACATAGGAAACCAAACTTTCATTATTTTTATGTGAATTGCAAATTGATGTTTAAAAAGTGCTCTTTAAAAATGTCAGTCTTGTAGTCTGAATATCAACATTTTTTATTTATCAGGTACCGATCATTTTATTGTATTCCTTAATAGTTTTCAAAATATCCCTTTTCAGGTCTGATTGTGAAAAACTGTCAGCTAGCGCTGCACGCTCGCAATTTGCTTGACGAGTTATGTATGTCTATAAAGTCCTCTTTTCATGATATATTTTTTTTTCTTTTTTTTCACTCTTTATTGATCATAATTTAAATTACATTACATACTTTATAAAAAAAATTGATCTCAATTTCCGCTCACATTAGTGGTTAAAATATATTAAGTGATGCATCCTATTTATGATTTTTAAAAAATGTCCAGTTTTCATGCCATAATATCATCAGATTTCGCGCCCTCATTCGGCATTAATAAAATATTAATTTAATAATGAAATTGTCCTTTTTGTTTCATCTCGCGCTTAGCAAGAGGAATAGGAAATGTTTGAAATATAAACCTGAAATTGACTCTTTTTTTCAGATCGGAATATCGAATAGCTCACAATTTGCACTCGCATTAGTGGTTAATATACATTAACTGATGCATCCTATTGATAATTACAAAAAAAATGTCCAGTTTTCAGGCCATAATATCATCAGATTTCGCGCCCTCATTAGGCATTAATAAGATATTAATTTGATAATTCAATTGTCCTTTCTGTTTCATCTCGCGCTTAGCAAGAGGAATAGGAAATAATTGAAATATAAACCTGAAATTGACTTTTTTTCAGATCGGAATATCAAATAGTTTAAGGTCTTGCTTCGCGCACGCTTTGATTTTCATGATAAAAGAATATTTAGAATGGCTGGATTCTAGGTCCAAATATGAAACACGCGCGCATGTTTATTCAACTCAACTTGTTCTCTATCTGAATCATTATCTAGATTCAGATCACAAAATATCAAAAGATTTCTGCTCGCATTGTTGAAGTAGGAAGATCTGCAAATCATGATTAGAGTTTCGCTCGCGCTCGAATAAAATGTTTAGTTATATAGCTATCCTGTTCACGATTACAAACAATTGATTAAAATTTTCCATTCCTTATGTAGAAATGTCAAAGTTTTTCAAGTCGCGCTTCGCGCTCGCATTATTTTGTTGTTGGAATATGTCACGTGTTCATGACTAAGTGCAAGCAGTCCTTAACATGTACCTTTTCGATCGGTTACAGCCTGATAGACCGCGGGTCCGATAGTCCGCGGTTCCTATTTACCGCGGGTCCGATAGTCCGCGGTTCCTATATACCGCGGGTCCGATAGACCGCGGGTCCCATAGTCCACGGGTCCGATAGTCCGCGGTGTGTGTAAAATTATGATCAGGATATAGTGAGATCCAATGCCATCAAGAGGTCAATGATACGAATCCATGGGGTTCTATAACGATGACACAAAGGACAATCACCCCCTGACATCTACTTCAAGGAAATTATTATCCCCATATTTTTATCGTCAGGGACTGTTACCCCCCCCCCCAGAAATTTACCCTCTAGACGCCATACGGAGCCTCTAAAATGCCATCGACTTGACGAAATGGCGAGATACTTTATCTTGCAAATTTCACCTGATTTTTGGTGCCCATATGTGTACTTTTCGAAAATGGCGCCCACTCTCTCCCGGCCAAGCTAACTTAAGTGCCTTAAATGGATTTTGAATTATCTTATAATCGCATTAAATAAAACCAAAGACCACTTTTTCATGTCTTCTTGAAAGAAAACCCATTAATATATAATGTAATATCAATGGGAGCGCGAAGCACGAGCGATTTTTTTTTTTTTTTTGGGGGGGGGTTCAATTTGGTTTAACTTCTAACCAGAGTAGGCCCTACTAGAATATTGTGTGAACGGGAGCTGTAGTTTCTTTACTGTTGTGTTAGAATACCCTTCAATAATATTAATGATAACCTCTTGGGAATAATGCAATCTCGAAGCAATCGACTAATTCTCCTCATCATTGGCGTATTTATTCAGCATGGGTGCACGGGGGGGGGGGGGGTGGGGGTTGCGAGGGCACCAAGTTAAAAAATAAATGAAATGGGGGGGGGGTAGACGTCAAAGAAAATCTGAGATTTCATTCTTAAAAACAGATTGAGGTATCTCACAAGGCCTAAATAAATAAAGAGAATGCGAAGCGCGATCTGTTTTTTTTATAAAGATTTTTCATGTATTATATCCTGAAAGCCTACGTCAGGGGCGGACCCAGCTTCCGCCAATAGGGTGAAGGACATTTTTTCACCCATATTTTCCCCGGTCGGACGTTGATCTATTTTATTTCTTTGAAGGGGTTTTCCCAGTGCCGTAATGAGCCAACAATTTCGAGGGGGCTCGATATGGTGTATGGCATAAAATGAATACGAAGTAGCCAGTAAGCGAAGCGAGCAAGCAAATATGCTGACATTTTTATTACAAAAATACAAGGTTGTGACAGATTTTGACAAAATATTCAGAAAATAATATTATATTTCATTCTAATCCCTTTCCTTTTCTCTCTATTTTTTCTTAGTCTTGATTCTCTCCTTTTTTTTTTGGGGGGGGGGGCAAAACGCCCATGTCCTAACAGTCATTTCCTAGCTTTACTTTATAAACAACATAAATGTGTAATAATCTCATAAGCCCTATGAAAGCTAAAAAAAAATGAAATTTTATGTATTTTGTCCTGAAAATTGAACATTTTGGGCAATGTTTTCGAACCTGAACAGGACGCAAATGTAACTAGATAATTACCACGAGCGCGAAGCGCGAGCAGAAATGTAAAAATTCGTTCTGGCCTGGTCGAAAAGGAACCTGTTAAGGATGTTTTGCAGTTAGCCATTAAGACGATACATATTTCAACGATTAAATAACGCGAGCGAGAAGTGCGAGCTGAACATTTTTGATGTTCCAACCTAAAAAGATGAGACTTTAAATTCCCCAATGGGACTTTCGATTCATGTTTGTCAATCATGAAAAAGGATGGGTAATTTTTGGTATCTTCCTACAATAACAATGCGAGCGCAAAGCTCGAGCAGAAAGTTTTTGATATTCTGATTCGAAAGTGGATAATGTTTGAACGTTTTGAATGGGATCAAGCTTTGTATCTCAAAAACATGCGTGCGCGTGTTTTAGAGTTAGACAGAATCCTGGCAATCTGAATACATTTCATTTTTCATCAAAAAAATTAATAATGCAAGGGCAGAGCTCGAGCTGAAAATAATATTTGAAATTCCGATATGAAAAGAGTCAATTTAAGCATTGTTTACAGCACCGTGTATACAGGGAAATTTGATAGCACTATATAATGCGAGCGCGAAGCGCGAGCTGATGTTTTATTATTTATTTGACCTAGGATCGAGACATTCTAGGCCTAAGGACATTTTGTCATCATATAAGAATGATAAATATCTTCTATTTCTTATCCTAAAACTTGTTGATATTTATTTCTGAAAAGGGGACAATTTAGTTATTATGAATTCATACAAATTTTATTTCATATTTATTAATCTGTTAAGCCTAATGAGTATGTAAAATTTGTTGACAGTGCATGAGGCCTGAAAACTGGATATTTTAAATATTTTTGTAATCATGAATGGGATTCACTGGTTGATATATTTTTAGCAAATAATGCGAGCGTAAATTGCAATCCGGAGTTTTTTAATGGGGGATTTAAGTAGTTTGTTATAGAATTAATATATAGGTATACATAACTTACCAATCAAAATGCGAGCGCACAGCGCTAGCTCATAGGCCTTTATTATTTTTTTTACAATCGAGACACATGAAAAGGTATATTTATAGAATCTTATATGAAATATAAAAAGAAAATAAGTGTTGGAAAATGTTGATTCAAACATAAAACGGACATTTTCCAGAGCACTTAAAACATAAATTGGTAAATAAAACAAAATAATGAAAGATCGATGTCCGAGCTGAATTATGTTTTGTATATTGATATCAAAACTTGATATTTGAAACTACATATCAGCCTATTGAGCAAGATATGTATCTCATCTAACAGGCAATGCGAGCGCGATGCGCGAGCGAAACTTTAATATAGTGACATTAAATATATTTTTTAATTGTTTTCCAAGTCTCCTGACCTTATTTTATTCACTCGTCTTTCCCCCCTTTTTTGTTTCGTCTTCTTTTTCCTCCTTTAACTCCCCCTTTACTTTCTTTCCCCGTTTTTCACAATTTATTTGCTCTGTCAAGAAGGGGGAGTTTGCCCCCGGGCCGCTTCGATCCGCCTATGCTAGTAGTTGTTATGATGAACACGATGCATATCTATTAAGAAATGAATGCGACCGCGAAGCGCTAGCTGAAAACTTTTATAATGATGAAATGAAAAATACATTTTCAGTTGTCGGGTTCGAATATAAAATATTTTCAGCTTGTGCTTCTCGTTCGCATAAAAAATGTAAGGTCGGATCCGTATATAACTAAACAAATTATTGGTGCCAGCGCGAAGCGCGAGCTCCATTTTTTATATACTGACTTAATAAGGACCAAGGTATAATTCCTATTCCAATTGCTTGTCCTTTTTCTCTTGCCTTTTTCTGTTTCTTAACCCCTTTTTTGCGGAACCGTGTGGGGGGGGGGGTTGAATCTTTGACCCGTGTATTGGCCTTTGTATGTTGACTTGAAAAACACTAACACTTACATGTGGGATTAAAGCGGAGGATGCATACCTCATTAATCAAATATTGCGAGCGCGTAGCGCGAGCTGAATTTGATTATAACCCTTTTTTGTGAGCCTGAACAGGGTATCTATCTTGCAAAACAGACTCAAAACTCGAAAACATTGTTTTTTTTCTGTTATCGTAAAAACGGGATATTTTAATTCAGCCGCATTAATTTAAGTTTTTGGGGCAGGACATATATTTCACTATAAACAGGCAATACGAGCAATGTTTCGCCCCCGGTGAATTGAAAAATGAATTTGCATGAAGCCCTTTAAGTTCAAGGTCAATTTGGCGCCCTCGGTTGAACATAAACTTGGCGCCCCATGTGAAATATAACTTTGCCCTCCACCCCCTCTCTGAAACATGTATTTGTCGCATTATGGTCAAAATTCAAATTAGCGCTCTCCTGGTGCCCCGCTAGATCGAACTCCAATTCGGCGCCCCATATTTCGAACGTCATTTTGGTGCCATCAAATCGACGTCCAGGTCAACATCTCCCTCTTCCGTTTCCCATCTCCTTTTCTTTCTTTTTTCTTTCTCTTATCCTCATTCCCCTTCCTTTCTCTTTCTTTCTTTTTTTTTTCTTTCCCCTCTACTTTTCCCCCTTTTCCTCTCTTTCCACCCATTTTTTCTTTCCCCCTTTCTTCTCTTTTTCTTTCTTTTCTTTCCCCCTTTTCTTCTCCTTTTCTGTTTTTTCTTTCCCCTTTTCTTCTCCTTTTCTGTCTTTTCTTTTCCTCTCTCTTTTCTCGTTTTTCCTCTCTTCCCCTTACTCTCTCTTTTTTCTTCTCTTTTCCCCTCTTCCTCCATCCCTCTCTCTTTTCTTATATTTCTTCCCATCTTCATCTCTCTTTAAATATTATTCTCTTCCTTCCTCTTTTTTTCTTCTTCTTTTCCCCCTTTTCCTTACTCTGTTCTTTTCTTTCTTTTCCCTCTTCCACTTTTTTTCTCTTTCCCCTTTACTTCTCCCTTTTTCTTTCCTTTCCCCCTTTTTTGTCTTTTAATCTTTTTTTCTTCTCTCCCTCCCCTTCCCCCTCTTTCTCTTTCTTCTCTTCTTTTCCCCTCTTCCTCTCCCTCCCTTTTTTCTTATCTTTCTTCCCATCTTCCTCTCTACTTAATTATTCTTCTCTTCCTCTTTTTTACTTCTTTTTCCTTCTTTTCCTTTTTCCTTTCTTTTCTTCTCTTCTTTTCCCTCCTCTTTTTTTTCCTCTTCTCATATGTATCCTATGGGACACTAACTGCGCGTCCTTTCCGCGCGTGTCTACCACTCTATGGAAATACCATGGGAAATGTCATGTTTTGTTAACAATTTTGTCATTCCCGAAAAAATTCCCACTTTTATCTCTAGTTCCAATGATATAATGCTGATGATATCATATTTTTTCCATTAAATAATTGAAATTTTTGCAAAGATGTTAATTACTTTCGCGTTTTGGGGTCAAAAACATACCTTTCATGTCAAAAATTGGATGAAACTCAACGTAAAATCCTACTTAATCTCAACACAAACGATTTCCCACTCGTTCCAATTTTGCTTGATGGATCGTACAGCGTTCCCATGAGTCATTGTGCAGTTTTTTCTAAGCTTTACGATGATGCAAGAATTGTTTTCATTGGTCAAACATTGCGGTCGCGCATTAGCTTTAAATAAACATGTGTCAGACCAGATATATTCATATCTACAGGGTCTTAATTTGGTAGACGGTGAGATGTTGCAGTTTTTAATTATATTATTTTTGAAAGGCTATGCTCTGTACGTATGCTTTAGTACAGAATCTTAGTTTAGAAGGATCTTTAAATTATTAAATGACCTGGGCTCCGTAACACAAAGATTAGCGATCAATCGCTACATGGACTGACCAATCAATATCAATATTACTAGCGCGTTATGTTTAAAATACGGACCAGGGACCAATCAGTGCGGTTCTTTCATATTTGCAATTCATCGCAAACCTTTGTGTTACGGAGCCCGGGTCTGGAGGATTAAAAGACTACACTCTACACCCATGTTATTCCGAACGATAGTGGGTCTGAAATTTTAGTCTGGTGCCCCCCCCACTGCCTCTCTGAAAAGCGTTCCATTGCCGATGGTACTGTAGCTTCTCCCTTATGCAGTAATGTTATGAAACATTTCATGAGAAGTAGCCTTAATATGGATAAAAGCAGTGATTTGCACATATCCCAGAGGTTTGCACTTTTCCCGTGAAAATTGTTCATTTGCACATATCCCGTCGTCACGTTTCGACAGATTTGGACATTTCCCGGCGTGGCGTTGACACAAATTTGCACAATTCCCGGCGAAATTTTGTACATATACCGTTGTTTGCACATATTCCGGCGTTTGCACATAACCCGGCTCCAGGTAAGCTAAAATGGGTTTAGTGCTTTTCAAATGAAACAAAGTAATCAATTTGTTTTTGATACTCCCTTAAACGTTGTTTTTATTAATACTTTTTATATACATTATGAATATGATAGGTTTGATATGCATGGTGAATGTCTGTATAATTAGCAATCCTAAATTCGCTTACCACTAAACGATGCTTCATGATAAAGATATGTCCTGATACCGTGTGCGCCTTCATCCTAAACCCGATCTGATATGTCTTGCTGGATGAAGTAGATAGATGATCTGCCACAGCTTTGGACACTGTTTGGTCATGACTCTCATATGCTACATCAACAATGAAGTCATCATCGTTATCCGCATCTGCTATGAGCTGAGACACGATATCCAATCCGACCTCCTTCTTCTGGGCTGAGGTGAAGTACAGAAGCTCCCGGAATTCACTTGCTTTTCCGATTATGTCCTTCATCAACCTGTCGTACTCGCTTCTGTTTGAGTTGTGAAGAGATGCAAGATACATCCCTGATAGATACTCCTGAAACAGCTTATGGGGGAACTGCACAGATGAGTCTGCGGGATGTGTAGTGTATCTTTGTTGTCTCCCCTGGATCGGTGCTTGTTTAGTGAGTACTCCTACTTGACAACCTGCGTTTACACACCCTGGCCAGCTCTTGAACTCTTGTTCAGAGAACACCAATCGTCTTTCAATGAGCCCCTGGAAGGCAAGACATCCGATGTTGGATAGATGGAGAAGTATGTATGCACGCTGTACGTGCCATTCCTCGTCTCTTGACGCCAGACCGAGCTTTGAGAGATAATGATCGACCAAGAATTGGACCATCTCATCAATCAGCTGAGAAAATGTTTGTAACTTCGACATTGCTATGCGACGTTCGCCATCGAATTCTTTCCACATGATACACAGCATAGCTGTGTATATGGGGTAAGGGGCCATGTTGGCTCTGATGACATCGTTGTTTGATGTGAATTGGGTCAACTCCTCAGCTGGAGTTTTGTCTGGATGGAAGAACTTTGTGACGTAGGAAGAGATATTTTCATGAGAAAAACCTTCCACGACAATGAAAGCATAAATCTTTCTAAGCTCTTGTATCTTCCGTATCTCATCTGTTCTCCATCGTCTTGATGTGATTAGCACTTTCCCTGACTTGAACAGCCGATTGAAGATGATAAGGGCGATTTGGTGAGGGCTATTAAGATCGCCAGGTAATTCGTCTAGGCCGTCCATAACAAGGAAGACTTCTTCCTGATGGGAGAAAACATACTTGTTAAGCTGCATGGCTGTAACCATAATGTCGTCTGGGAGGTAAGACTTTATAATCTCTCCAATGGTCTTATCCTTTACTTCACGAAGGAGGACGAGAAGTACCAGTTTGAAATCTTGGTAACCTGCTCCATGAATCCAGTCCCAAACGATCTTTGCACAAAGAGTTGTCTTCCCCACACCACCTTCACCTTCAACCAACAAACGTTTAGGAAGGACTCCGTTGACTTTAGTTTTGAGCAGGTCTGCGTAGCGTATTGGTGCATTTTGAGTTGTTCCTTTGTCTTCTTCCATCAACGTTAGGTTGGTGAAGATTCGGTCTAATTGAAATAGAAGACTGCTGTTCAGTGGATCGGCTGGAATCTGACAGTGATGAAGTGCAGAATATTCTTTGACCTCTTTGATGACCCGTTGGAATTCCTCTTCTGTCAGTGATGGTATGTGATCTCCGACCTGACCTGTGATGATAATAGAAAATGAAATATCTCAACTATAAATGAATTTCCTTTCTTTATGAGTTTCACTCAATTGATTTGAAATACATGTTTTGTGTCAATTTGATATTTTATATCGCTTTTGCTTGTTGTAGTATACTTTGGAAATATCTTATGCACGTTTTAATGTTTTTTTTTAAGTATATATCCGAGCCACATTATGATCTAGAATGAAGAGCAACTTCAGTCTCTTGTAATGATTAGTATTTTTCTAATTTTTGATATGATTGAACCTATTACTAAGAATATCAGTACCATCATTATCATCATTACCTATAACGATTATTATATCAATATTATGTAATATTATTTTCATTGCTTGTACAATAGCCTATCGTTCTTATTGTTATCAGCCTTACAATCATAATCATCATTGTTCAAACTATTATTATAATTTTTATCTCATTAACATTATGATCATTTCTATGCACAGTAGTATAGGTGGTGGTAAATACCATTCTGTAATTTGTCGGCGAGCTGTACGAGATTGACGTCTTTTAATTTGTTGGATAGTATCTCCCTCGCTTCATCTTGTAGTGCTGTCTTCAGCCATTCACAAAGCATCTTATAGGTAGCTTGCATTATGTTTCCAATTGTGTCTTCCTTAAATCGACTTAGTTGAGCCTCAGTGAATCCTAGAACTAGTCCGACCTTCCTGAAGTCTGATGGATCCATGCCGTCAGCAAGGAGATGGAGTTCAAACTCAGTTAGATTACCCGGCTAAATAATAATTAAAGATACCAAAGATGATATGTGGATGCTTAGAGAGGATCAGAAACATATTTTCAAGTTGTTTCCGTAACGTTGAAAGTTTGTCAGATTTCGTAAAATCATAAAGTTTTTCATAATAAATACAGTTTGGCAGTTCACAGAGAAAAACTAATGGGAAAGGAGAGATGCTACAGCTAGCCATGCTTGCCGGAGAAACCGATATACGGTTAGACTTTTTCGATATTCTTTAAGATTGAAACCGTCATAAAAATATTTCAAAACGATTCATTTTAAATTTTCTTACTTGGTGTTTGGACCAGGGTTTTGCTCCACATCACCAGACCTCAGTAGGAGCACGTTGGTCATACCAGAACAGAATAAATTCCTTTGTGTTTCATCTGTTCCACAGCTGGGTGAACGTGATCTACTGCCTGTAGAGATTGGTGTTCCATGAAACCCTGCGATATCCTAAAGCGAAGAGAAAGACAAGTGACAGAAAGACCCTTCAAATAATGCACGGATTACTATACAAGTTGTAATATAATTTTATAGTTTTAGTTTTAATATTTTCCCGATTTATTTTGCTTCAAGCGGTGTTAACATACCTAACATGTCAATGAACATGACAACATTAACTTTGTTTGATTTTTGTTCGGAAAGTTGCTCTGCCTCATTAAATATAACTTTTATCAGAAAATTCAATACAGTGTCCAGATAATCAACATGCTTTAATATTGTGCTCAGAATCCTCCTATACGCTATACATTGATAATTTCTAGGTAAGTTAGGTAAAGATAAAATGGCTACAATTTGCTTTTGCGAAGCAAACGTTTATATGCTGTACATTTTTCTTGTTATCCTCGTAACGGTGTGTTCCTACTTATTCTTACTGAGAAAAGGATGGTTCTAGAGAGAGACAGTTTTCTTTTTGAATATCAGACATACCCTCATACACAATGTGTGCCCAGCTTTGCTTGATGTATCCAGTTCAGATCTAGGCATGCTACAGATAGGTGAAAATTGGCCATGTATCCCCGACGGTAATGAATTTGATGTCTCTTTCTCGTCATGTTTGCCGTCATGTTGAGAACTAGGTGCATGTGAGTATGACTCCGATGGACCATCCAGTTGGTTTGGTTCACTTATTTGAGTTGAAGCGCAGAGGCCAATAGGAGATACGCCATTAATGGTTATATATCTCATGTCCAACTCGTCAAGGTCACAATGCTCTGGAGCCTTGGTGTCAGAAGGATCATAGACGGGGATAGGTTCCTTTCCTGTCGAACAACGGATGCGGTCATCAGCAATCAGCGATCCATGTTGAGCGATATTACCGGGGCTTCTGATGTCACATGGAGATCCATTGACGGTATCACAACCAGGATCATCAACCTTGATACTGCTGATAATTGGAGATTCAGTTTTGGTGGTTTTCAGTTCTACATCACCAGAAGACGGAGGTTGTTGACAGGATGTTCTGACAGCTTTGCTCTTTTCATCGATCAAAGAGCCGTTGCTCGATGGATTCTGACAATTGGCATTGTCATTTTCTTTTGATTGTTCAGCTTCTTTCTTCGGATCATGGTGGCACCTCCTCAGAAAGGTGCCGATCCTGACACGCCAGACACTGAGAGAGACAGGCATGGTGACATCAGGAGACTACGTGGAATTAAAAAAAAACAGAGAACGTACCATTGATAAATAGTGGACACCATGAATTATTGATGCAATAAAAGAATCGGCATAAAATGCAAAGTATAATATATTTAAAATATACACAGAGTGGCCGGTATTCTTAACTCTTTTTAAAATAGTCTTAAGGGGTTCAACTGTTGGGAGCCAGATGTAACGCAGAAATAAAGAACTACATGATCAATATATCATTGCGTTGTGACATTTAAAACATTGAAAATCATCTGGCAATGATAAATGAAATAGTTTTCTTTTACCCTTAAAACATGGGATAGATCCCAGTAAACTCAAAGTGAAGCATGATGAGAAAATGATATTTGATGCTTATAGCTTCCCATAGCTGTACCCTAGACTTAGACCATATTATAAGTTGAATTGGAGTTCAAAATATGAGCCTACATGTATGTCTTGAGTTGTTTTTTCGAGTTTTTATTCATCGTTAATTCTCATTCCATTTTGAATAAAAAGAAAATGAAGCCGTTTCATATAGCTATTGGTCATGGAACACACAACGTTATAAACATATGACAAATAATAAAACAAACTTGTGTGTCTGAATAAAATGAAATTAAATTGAAAGCACATTTAGGGCGAGCTACAATGTATATAAGCTCAGAATAATGTTTAAAAATATTCGTAAATTGTTCATACACTAGAATTCAATTTTCATCAAGTGGTCAAGTTTGCCACTGCATATTTCCAACGCTTGTGATAATGTAAGAGTGAGAGCAACCGCGTAGCAAGGATTTCATTTTGGAGGGGGCGGTAAATGCACGCGATGCGTTCCACATACTTACAGAGCGCGCGAAGCGCGCTCCCTAAGGGGTGGGAGCAGGGAAGGGGAGTTTCCCTGTGGTGTCATGTTTTGAGTATTCTAATTGATGAAGCTGAGGATGAATTTATTCCTTCTGTAGTAACATGTGGTAAACATGAATGGGGCAAAGGAAATGACTTCCCAGTTGATTATGACACCTTGAAATTGATAAAGAAAAAGCACAGAGCCTGGGAAAGATATATTAGAGACAAAAATGTAGAAAAGAAGAAAACTTATAACACAATCAGAAATAAAGTGAAGACAGCGACAAGACATTGTCAAAAACGAAATGAGTCAAACATTGCCAAATAAGTCAAATCTAATCTTAAGAAACTCTGGCAGTATGCAAAATACAAGACAAAAGTAAAGAGTGGAATACCACCACTCTACCATGGTGGAACTGAAATTAGTAAAACATTGACAGAATCAGATGTAGGGAAATCAAATGCACTATTCAAACATTTTTCTAGTGTCTTTACTAAAGATCCTGATGGACCTCTCCCATTTGTTAAACATCATGATGTTAATATCCTAGACACAATTGTTATTCCTGAAGAGTGTGTATTAAAGAAATTAGAGAGTTTGAATATATCAAAATCACCAGGGCCAGATGAGTTGCATCCCCGTGTCTTGCGTGAACTGGCACCTGTTTTTGCAAAAAACTTTGAGTATTATTTACTCAAACTTACTTGCATCAGGCGTAATCAAGCCAACGTCAGTGCCATATTTAAAAAAGGGTGATCGTAAACTCCCTTCAAACTACAGACCAATAAGTCTTACATGTATTGAATGTAAAATCATGGAGTCTATCCTGAGGGATGAAATATATGAGCATGTGAGGAGCAACAACCTTCTCACTTCAAAACAATTTGGATTTGTATCAGGACGATCAACAATGTTGCAATTACTCAATGTGTAAGATGATTGGACGAATATGTTGGGGGATGGTGGTGCAGTTGATGTATTCTACCTAGATTTCATGAAAGCATTTGATAAGGTCCCACACCAGAGACTTTTAGCTAAAATTGAGGGATTTGGCATATCTAAGCTCATATGTGAGTGGGTCAGGTCATTTCTTGTTGGTCGTCAGCACCATGTTTGTGTGAATGGTGTGTTCTCTAACTGGGCTGATGTTACCAGCGGAATACCGCAAGGGAGTGTCCTCGGTCCCCTGCTTTTTGTAATGTACATTAATGATCTACCAGATCAGATTTCGTAAAGTACTGTTCATTTATTTGCAGATGACACCAAGTTATACAAGCATGTAAAAATGACAGAGGTGCTGAGTTATTACAAGCGGACTTAGATCGTCTTGTTTCATGGTCAGACAAGTGGCTATTAAAGTTCCACCCGGTAAAATGTTGTGTACTAATTACAATAGGTAAAAAGAATGATGAATTCAATGACTATACACTGACACATGATAATGCCTCACATAATCTATCACAAGTTGAAACTAGTAAAGATTTAGGAGTGATTTTTGACACAAAGCTTAATTTTGACCAGCACTTTCAGTCAAAGATAAATAAGGCCAGTAGGCTAATGAATCGTATTAGGAGAACATTTGTTTATCTTCACAAGGAGAACTTCTTACTACAATACAAAGCATTGATTAGACCTAATTTGGAGTATGCTCATGCAGCATGGAGTCCATACTTAAAGAGACATATTCAATAGAAAATGTACAAAGAAGGGCCCCTAAGTTGGTACCTGAAGTAAAGAACCTTCTACATGAACAAAGATTGATTCAACTGAAACTTCCTACATTAGCATATGGCCATGCGCGAGGAGATATAATCGAAACATACACGTTATTTCACAGGTATGACCAAGGGGTAGTGCCAGATTTGGGCCAGGTGCAGGGGCCTACCAGGGGTCATGATAAAATTGTGCATTCTGAGGTCAGTAACTGAGAAACGCAAGAATTCTTTTTACATAAGAATGAGGAAACCTTGGAATAGCCAAAGTAATGAATTAGTAAATCCACCCAGTGTCCACTGCTTCGAGAATGGACTGGATAAGTATTGGAGACATTGACCTGTGAAGTACAAGTTTGACGCTGACCCACCAGGACATGATCCGGCCAACCTAAAGAGGAGACAGAATTTGGAACTGAATATAGAGTCTTAGACTGCGTTCAAAAGCATCCATAGGTAGGTAAAAAATCTAGTTGGATGGTAAAGAGTCGGTATGTCACACCCTTTTTACTTAAATTATATGAATTATAAAACGTTTAAATTCCTACATGCATACACATTTGATATTGGTCAATTTGGACCGGGGGCTGGGAGAAAGATGTGCCCGGATGTAACTGCTTGCGACATGCAGAGCAATGCCTCCAAGAGGTTTCATTAACATAAAAGTTGCTTTAATATGAAGAAAACGCCTTTAGGCTCAAACCCATACATGTAATGTACACTTCTATCGCTACGCTCATTACATGTATTCATGCGCGCTAGTCACACCAACAAAGGCGAGGCAAGACCGATCGAGTATATTGTCCTCTTTTAAAAGGTATGTAAGCGAGCGCATTGTAGTCGGTATCACTAGTGTGACTAACCACGGAGATTGCTTTTTGGTGTCATTTTATCTCAATATCGGAGAATACATCACGAGGTATTTTCCCTTTCTCTAAGCAGGTTAAGACTTAATACTGTCATGAAGCATGTGAAGCATAGCAATGATCTCGTTAATACAGTGCGTCCCCCAAAAATATACACTTTTGAAATGGCTGCCAAATAAAAAAATATATCACTTTCGGGGAAGGACTTACATATTATGGAAGCCAATAAGGTCACCTTTCAAATGACACCAAAAAGTTGGAAAACTATTCATGCTTGAGCGAGTACTGCCCACTGAAACAAAGGGAATGAAAATTAATCTGGGCTGGAATTAGCCTTCCAATTTCTGTCAGTTTTTGGAAGGAAAATACTTTAGAACTTGCGAAGTTAAGGGCATTGTGATAAATTAATGATCAACCGTGACCAGTTTAGGTTGTTTAAGCAGATTTCATAAATTATTATAAATTGAACTTTAATGCATGAGTGAACATAAATTACACTTTTTTGGGCACCATTTCAACATAATCATGTGGATCTCAGCAATGTGTTCATGGGAGTCGGGAGAATAGGGGATGAGATAGGACTTAAGTGGGAGAAGTAGGTTCATGGAATGAGGGTCAACAGAACATTTAGCCCCCTTCCCTCTCTCCCGCCCTCCCCTTATGTTGAGTGACCGGCTGATTGTTATTGTCATGTACGCTTGATTTCCAGAGCGGAATGTTGATTTAATGAGAAAATCTGAATTGGGGCATCAACTTTTTCCTATCAATCATAGATCAATAATTTATCAATAAATCAACTATTTCAATGTGTAATGTGATCAATCAAACATTCAGTGTGTCAATATTTTTATTCATAAATCATCAGAATCAGTCAATGTCTTGGTAATCATTCAATTAAAAAAATGACTATCCGCAACCGGTCACTTCAGTGGCAGTTAAGTTTCGAATAGCCTACAATCCAGGAAGTGAGACAGAGAGAGGGGGGGGGGGGGGGGGAGGCTGGGAAATGGAGGTTGACGGGGGATACATATGACTTTTTATTTGTAAAAGCACAAAAAGAAGAGGAATGCCTTTTTAACCAAGTCTTATCATATCTCGCCCTCTTGCTTGTAACATTACTCTGACTCTCACAAACACACTGCTCAGGTCCACATGATGAATAGGCGACACTAAAATCACAATTCCTGTTCAATCATGCATTAAATTTCAATTTTCAATTCAATTTGCCTAAGAAACCAAAACTTATCTCATTCATTAAGTTAGCATAACACCATTACCTCTGCAAGTTCCAAATGACTTACCACTCAAAAAACTGCAAGTCTAATTCCCGCCCAGCCTAGCCGAGTTTAGTCTCTCAGAAAGAGAGAAGTAGTGGGGGTAGAGATGGAGGGAGGGGTTGCTAAGTGTTCTGTTGACCTTTTTCCATCAACGTACTTCACCTATTTAGGTCCTATCATACCCTTATTTCCCTGACTCTCATGAACATATTGCTGAGATCCACATGATAAAGTCAAAATGCTGCACTAAAAATGGCAATTCATGATCACTCGTGCATTAAAGTTCAATTCAATAACGCATGAAATTTTCTAAAACAACAAAATGATCACAATTGATCATTAATTCATCACAAAACCCTCAACTTTGCAAGTTCCAGACAAAAAAAAATGAAAGAAATTTGAAGGCTAATTCCAGCCCAGCCTAATTTTCATACCCTTTGTTTTAGTGGGCCATGCTCGCTCAAGCAGGAAAAGTTTTCCAACTTTTTGGTGTCATTTAAAAGCTTACTTTATTTGCTTCCATAATATGTAAGTCTCTCCCACCAAAATGATATATTTTTTATTTGGCAGCCATTTTAAAAGTGTACAGTTTTTTGTATGCACTGTATATCATCTTTCGTGTTGAATGCTGATATTTTGCATTAGTTATTAATAATGACAAAACAGATAGAAATCAATGCACTGTCCGCCGGCAGCTCGCTCTTGCCACGATGCCTGCCGCCGGCGGGTGCCTTTGCCACGTCGATTTCCAAACTTTTAGTCGTGGATTCGTTTGGCAGAGATATACTGCCGCAGTTGACACTTGCACAAGTATCGATCCTGCCAGTACCACCACCAGGCAACCTCCAGACGCCTACACTCTTTGTTGTTAGCTCCAACAGCTCATTCGACCATAAGCATTTAGCTTGTGTAGTTAAGCTCTCTGAACCATATGCATCTGATTCCTGTAGTTTAAGATCTCTCGACCATAGGTATGGGTTTCTGTGTAGTCAAGCTTCCACGACCATACCAATGGACTCTGCTGTACATGTGTTTTCCTCCGTCGTCTGCTCCAGACTTCCGTCTGTCTGCTTCAGACCAGTTACCACGTCTGTTCAGTATAGCAACCACGTCTGCTCCGTACAGCAACCACGTTTGAATTCCGTACTGCATCCATCACGTCTGATTCCGTACTGCAACCAGGTCTGTTCACTACAGCAATCATGCACGTCTGATTCCTTACTGCAACTACGTCTGTTCAGTACCGCAACCACGTCTGAGTCATTACTGCAACCACGTCTGTTCAGTACCGCGACCACGTCTGAGTCCGTACTGCAACCATGTCTGTTCAGTACCGTGATCACGTCTGATAACGTACTGCAGCAACGTCTGTCCAGCACTGCAACCACGTCTGAGTCCATACTGCAACCACTGACATTTGCTCAGTACCGGAAACTACGAAACTACGTCTGGTCCATCGACCATATGTATGAGTCATTCTGCAGTCAGGCTCTCACGACCATACCCCTTGGCTCTGCCCTACTTGTAGTTTCCACCGTTGTCTGCTCCGGACCGCCGACCGTCCGCTTCAGACCAGCAACCATCCGCTTCAGACCAATCCGATCACATCCACCAACTTTATTTATTGGATAGCAGACAGATTGTTGGAGCAGACAACGGTGGAAATTACAACTAGGGCAGAGCCAATGGGTATGGTCGTAAGAGCCTGACTGCAGAAGGACCCATATATATGGTCGAGGAACCAGACGTAGTTTCCGGTAGTGAACAGATGTCAGTGGTTGCAGTACGGACTCAGACGTGGTCCTGGTACTGAACAGACGTTGTTGCAGTACGTTATCAGCCATGGTCGTGGTAATGAACAGACGTGGTCGCCGTACTGAACAGACGTGGTTGCAGTACGAAATCAGACGTGCATGGTTGCAGTACTGAATGCAGACGTGGTTGCGGTACAGTGGAGACGTGGTTGCTGTACTGAACAGACCTGGTTGCAGTACGGAATTCAGACGTGGTTGCAGTACGGAGCAGACGTGGTTGCTGTACTGATGTGACGTAGTTACTGGTCAGAAGCAGACAAACGGGAGTCTAGAGCAGACGACAGAGGAAATTACATGTACAACAGAATCTATGGGTATGGTCGTAGGAGCTTGACTACAGATGAACCCATACCTATGGTCGAGAGATCTTAAACTACAGGAATCAGATGCGTATGGTCGGGTGAGCTGTTGGAGCTGACAATAAAGAGTGTAGCCGTCTGGAGGTTGCCTAGTGGTGGTACTGGCAGGATCGAGGCTTGTGCAAGTGTTAACTGCGGCAGTATATCTCTGCCAAAGAGATCCACGACTAAAAGTTTGGAAATCGACGTGGCAAAAAACGACACACCGGCGGCAGGCATCCTGACAAGAGCGAGCTGCCGGCGGACCGAAGCACCCATGCCCGCCGCCGAGTCTGTCACACGAGGTGTCAGAAGTGGGATCCAGCAACAATGGCACAACAAGGAAATATGCAGTATCGACTGACGCCAGGAGAGATGATGGCGCACCTGGAGAGGAGCACGACAGAAATTGACCAAATGATGGAGCAGTTAAGATTATCCATAAGACAAGCACCCGGTGCAGAATCAAGTGGACAGGATATTCCCCAATTGTGATTGTACAAGCGGACAGAGGACCAAGGATTGACTCACAGATGGAAGGGGCACAGCAGGCTCGATTCAGCTCAACGCCCAGAGAGCAGATTAGAGGAACTACTACTACAAGACCTGGTGTTCAATTTACACCCCCACAGTTTTCCCCACATATTCAGGATGCAGTAATAGCAAATTTTGATGCTATGGTTGGCAGACGACCACATCTGGTACTGGACAGATTTAATGGACACACACCTGTCGAAGATTATTTGCATCACTTTGAGGCCTGTGCTGGAATAAACGGATGGACAAAAAGAAAAGCAGTTCAGTTTCCTGCTGCAACTCTGAGGGGCCTTGCTGTAAAGTTGTTAACCCAGGAACCTGGAGTGGTGTTGACATACGACGAGTTGGTATACATGCTCAGAAACAGGTTTGGCCTAGGAGGCAAAACTGAGGTATACCTGGCGAAGTTGAGGCAACGTCGTCGCCAACCAAAGGAAAGTCTCCAGGAGTTAGGACAAAGAATACGAGAATTGTGTGTATTAGCGTATCCCGAATTCGACGAAAAGGGTCAAGATGGGCTTGCCCGAGGGCATTTCCTAGATGCCATAGTAACACCAGAAATAAGAGAGGGTTTGTTCCGTGCTCAACCTCGCACATTGGATCGTGCTGTGGAAGGTGTTTTAAACACAGAGGCCTTTCTGAGAATGGAGGATCAGAGAAATAAAATAAAGCAGACTACAAGGTACAGCCGAGCTCTGGAAGAGCAGGAGTGTGAAGTTGCAGCATTGCGGGAACAGCAACCAAGAAATCCAACTATCGACAAGATAGTAAAGGCTGCCATAGACGCCTTGGATGAAAGAGATAGGAAAAAGGAAACAAAAATCAGGACCAAGTAACAGGAATCAAGAACAGATGGCCTAAAGCCACAAGGAAAAAGAGAGGAACCAAATAAATCAAAGATTGATGAACAAGAGGAACAAAGATGTTTCCACTGCAATGGATTGGGGCAATGGAGGAAAAACTGCCAATATCCAAAGAAAATGAAAGGAGGAAGAGCAGCTTTTCAAGTAACCGAAAGGGAAATGATCAGCGAAAAAAAGAGGAACAAATTAGAGTCGAAAGAACTCTAGGTGGACATGAGGAACAAGAGGAAAAGAAAAGGAGGAATAAACCAGAGTTGAAGCGACTCTAGATGGACAAGAGAAAAGAGGAACAAGAGGTCAAGAAAAAGAGGAACAAACCAGAGTCTAAGCGACTCTAGATGGACAAGAGAAAGAAAGAACATAGGAACACACAAGAGTCGGAGTGACTCTAGATGGACAAGAGAAAAGAGGAACAAAAGGATAAAAGAAAGAGGAGCAAACCAGAGTCGGAGCGACTCTAGATACCAAGAGAAAAGAGCTTTACCTTCAAGGCAAAGTAAATGGACAAGAATGAAAATTACTGGTCGACACTGGAGCTCGCAACACTCTCATTGGAGTGAAAGTGTTTGACCAGATAGAGGAAATAAGAAGACCAGAATTACTACCAGTGACAAGTGTTGTACATGTACTACAAGCAGATGGATCTCAATTGAGTATCAGAGGAAAATCAATGCTGGAAGTGCAGATTGGAGATATAGTGGTCACTACAATGGCTACAGTGGCTAGTCTAAAGAATGAGGGTATTTTAGGGCTAGATTTCCTAGTCAAAATCAATGCTGTATTAGACTGCCAAAAGCTGGAATTGAGGACCAACTACGGCATAGTTGCATGCCTAGATAGTAACGGAGAATCATTCTGCAGGAGGATAGTAGTGGGAGAAGAATATTTGATTCCCCCAGGACACGAAATGGTATTAGCAGGTAGAGTTACAGGCAGAAAAGTGTCATTAGGTGATGGATTAATAGAACCACCTTCAAATCCAACAGACCTAATCAAGAAAGGACTCATCGTCGCCAGATCTGTTGTGAAGGCAGACGAAGATGTACTACCTGTTCGGGTTTTCAACCCAATCAAGGAACAAAGGATCATAAAGGCAGGCACTGCCAGTGCTTCATTGTCAGGGCTGGAAGAAGTGAGCATGGAAATGTACAACATTGCCAAACCAACAGAGACCAATACCAGCAAAGACATACCAGAACATTTGAATGACCTCTTTATTCGCAGTACCGACGAAGTGCCAGCCCCATGCCATGACTTGATAAAAGAATTGCTGCTTGAGAATACAGATGTTTTCTCTACAGGACCTTCGGATTTTGGACAGACCAGTTTTGTCCAACATGACATAGACACTGGTATTGCGAAACCAATACGTCAAGCCCAGAGGAGACATCCCATGACGCAGAGGAAAGAAATAGACGAGCAAGTAAAGAATCTACTAGCTCAGAGCTTGATTGAGTCATTGACCAGCCTATGGGCATCCAACATTGTTCTGGTCAAATAGAAAGATGGCAGCCAAAGATTGTGCGTTGACTACCGTCAACTCAATGCAGAGACGATTAAAGATGCCTATCTGCTGCCTAGAATTGACGACATTCCGGAACAGGTACAACTGGTTGAAGCCATCACTGAACGGAGCTCACAGGAGATAGCTGACTGGCGAGGAGGAGACAAGGATATACGTCCTATCTACACGGCCAAGAAATTTGGCAACAGGCTTAATCAAGCTCAAACACGCACTCGTTCAATGGATTCTAGACGTCTACTGGAATATTGGAATGCTTTAGAACTGAAGGAAGTTTCTACATGCCATCTTGTTCGTATGGACCCTGTGCCGCCGCATCGGGAAGACAAGGATCCGCGACTGAGTCGATCACTTATGAGGTCACCACGTCGCTCTGACTCTCGCTCACCACGTCAGTCAGAACGTGCTAGTTCGGCTCGTCTCTCTCGTTCCCGATCACCAAGCCGGAGGTCCAGGACATCACAAAAGGACATGCCTAAATCATCCGTTCCAGATTTTCCAAAGTCTCCTCAACCTGACCGATCAAAAGTATCTCCACGGCATGGTCGGAATTCTACCCTGAACCAGAGGAGGAGCTGGACTATGATGAGAGATCGCCGTCACCGCTTGATTTGAGATACGCTTCTAGGAAAGTGGTGTCGGAGATGCCGTCTACCAGTGACTGGTCAGAATGCACTGAGAAGGATGCTGAGATGAAGGCTGACAACCCCCGCCAGGGCATTCAGACAATCTTACACGAGATGAGAACCAGCAGATCAGAAGAGGTGACCTGAGTTGTGTTGTTAATACAAGGACACTATAAGAAGGCATGTCATCATGTACCTTGGACATTATTTTTCATGCCGCATTGTTTAAGAGTTTTCTTTGGACTTTAGCTGCAGTGTTTTTTTTAAAGCTTAACATAAGTTTATTAGGACTCCCTTATGCATATTCGTTATAGTATCTGGAGAAAAGACACATGGACAAGTTTTATTTACGCGCTTCAGTTTCCGATGTTGTTAAATGACGCTCGGGGGTCGAGCTTTGAAAAATAACGGAGTTGTGTCCCAAAATGGGTTTTATTTCGTGTGCAGAAAATTATCTTTGGTTGATTTATAATGATTTTATCGTAGCTGTCGATATTACATGCATGTTTTTACACTAATAATGACGTAGATAACAACATGAAAATTATGCATGTTTTAATGATGATAATTATTAGATTAAGAATATATATAGCGCCATCTAGAAATATTCTATTCCGAGGCGCGTTGTTATTAATATTATTACCCCAGCTTTAGCTCTTTCTGCCTCTCAGCGCTCATGCATTCAAGGAATTAATCCTACCGGGTACCCATTCACCTCACCTGGGTCGAATGCAGCACAATGTGGATAAATTTCTTGCTGAAGGAAATTACGCCATGGCTCGGATTCGAACCCACGACCCTATGTTTTAAAGTCAGAAGACTTATCCACTGGGCCACAACGCTCCACATGTTTTTAACCTTTTTGTGGTATAACAATTTCCTAGACAGAGATGTTTAGCTGATTGATTTGGCTATCCCTAGCTCGATCTAAATTTATGCTTTAATTTGATATGTCATTCATGCAGATCCGATTTCGGAGAGTAAAGTTACAGCTGTTCTAAGATTGTAACAGAGGTTAACTGTAACAGATATTGTATAATTAACGCACAAGTACGTTAAGTTTGTGAACTCGTGAGGCTTTGCCGATGATCTGTTGAAATACGGCGCGCACGGGGTGCATTGCACGTAAAGTATGCAGATTGATTTGGATTCGCTATCCAATAAGTAGAGTTGGTGGATGCGACCGAAATGATTTACATGATCGTTTGCATGTCTTTCCACGGGGAAACCTAGGATGGATTTCTAGTCCTAGGCGACGACTGCATTTCCTTGTATGTTGGGTCTTTTGCACGCCAGCAAGAGACTATACCAGGGCTTGCTCTTTTGATAGTCTGGTTGGTCCCAAGCGGATGGTTCGGAGTCTGGAGCAGACGGGTGGTGGTGCGGAGCAGATAAGGGTGGAAACTACAAGCAGACAGAGCCAATGGGTATGGTCGTGAGAGCCTGACTGCAGAAGGACCCATACATATGGTGGAGGAACCAGACGTAGTTTCCGGTGCAGATGTCAGTGGTTGCAGTACGGACTCAGACGTGGTCCTAGTACTGAACAGACGTGGTTGCAGTGCTGAACAGACGTTGTTGCAGTACGGTATCAGACGTCCATGCTTGCAGTACTGAATGCAGACGTGGTTGCTGCACTGAACAGACCTGGTTGCTGTACTGAACTGACGTGGTTACTGGTCTGAAGCAGACAGACGGGAGTCTGGAGCAGACGACGGTGGAAATTACATGTACAAAAGAGTCCATGGGTATGGTCGTAGGAGCTTGACTACAGAGGAACCCATACCTATGGTCGAGAGATCTTAAACTACAGGAATCAGATGCATATGGTCGGGTAAGCTGTTGGAGCTGACAATAAAGAGTGTAGCTGTCTGGAGGTTGCCTGATGGTGGTACTGGCAGGATCGAGGCTTATGCAAGTGTCAACTGAGGCAGTATATCTCTGCCAAACGGATCCACGACTAAAAGTTTGGAAATTGACGTGGCAAAAACGACCCGCCGGCGCACAGTGGGCCAGAATGAACCTAAATTGCGTCAAAACCCTTTATTCACATATTTGTACGATTAAATTTGGTAGAATTCAATAAAAGTATTTTCAAATATTGAGGACGTCGTTAAAATACTGTTTTCTGATTGGCTGTTAATATTTGAGAAG